>NW_010114891.1:14046-44523 GCF_000699245.1 Pterocles gutturalis | reverse complement strand
CCTGCTGAAACATGTGACTTCTGGGCTTGCCACCTCATTAGGCTGGGTTTTGTTTAATTTTGCTTGTGACGTACAAAACAAAGTTAGACCCAGGAAGCTGTGTTTTTTAGCCCTTGTCTACAGGCTTTTTGAGCTGCTGGAGGTAGCCTCTTCCTGAAAAAAGGAGAGGGTTTAAAGCAACCAACCAGCTCCTCCAACCAAATGTAGTTTCTGCCTTTCTGTTAATAAAAGGAACAGCTGTTTGAAATGTGTACTGCTACATCCTGATGCAGCTGTGGATTATTAAACTCCATGCAGAGTAATCCAGCATTGTCATCTGATCTAAAATTTAAAAAAAAAAAATCCACAAGGAAAATCCATGCTTTTAAATCATGGTTTCTCTAATACATGCAGAATCTAAGATGTGTTTGTGAAACTTTCAAGTTAAGTTTTTGGAAGCTCAAGTTTGTGAAGGGAATATCTATTTGAACATTTTTAAATCTCTGACAAGTGGCAAACCTAGTGGTGTCATAGCTGCATAAAAATCAGTGTGGTGATTTTTATTTAGAAATACCATTGTGAGAATGTTTTGATAAATAATGATTATGTTACAGGTAATGTGTTCATAAGGTTGTGATATAAGGTTTACAGTTGTTTAAATCTGTCTTAAAATTAGTTCAGTTTTGCCCTGTTGCATATCAATTTTTGAAACAGTTTTTTTAAAAACAAACCATTGGAAAAAATTAAATGGTATAATGGGTTTAAGTAGTAAGAGTCAGCTAGTTAAGTTGCCCTTTTGTGTATGTATGGCTTTTTTTCCCCCACTTTAAAGGAACATCGTTTTGATTTTAGTTTTGGTATTAAGTCTTGGAGAAACAGAAATAGTTTTTCATTGCTTTTGAGGAAAGGTAATGGTAGAAGTTTTTAAATGGCTATTTTGATAGCTGTGTGACTCTTAAGTACAATGCTATATGTTTCATGTCTGGGATTTAATGAGCTTGCCTAACAGCTGGATTGACAGGCAAGATTGCAAGAGTATCAGTAGATTCAGGTCAGTGATCTGTGTAATAAGGATTTACTTGGACTTGGTGTCTATGGCACAGTGCCAAAAGCCACTTCTTAAAGTGACTTATGTGGGTAAACAGAGAATCACGGAAGTTAAACCATACCTGTTTCAATGACAAATTTAGCATACCTCTTTTCTAAAGAGGCAGCTTAAACATAAGGCAGTGTAAGTAAAACAGAATAGAAAATTTCCATGTTATCTGGTTTTTTCAGTGTTGCAATAAATCTGGCAATATGTCAACATTCATAGGGTTTAAAGCTGTAACATCTAATTATGCCACAACGAATTAAGACAGAATTTTCGCAGTCTGTATGTTGTAATTTTACCATTGCATTTAAGACTTTCAAACTCTTTCTTCAGCACTCTTACCACTTCCCCAATTAAAAGTGAAGCTGGAAATAATTATTATTGTTTACAGTACAGGTCTCAGAATACTTCCATGAAGTATGGAAGCACGAGTACCTTCAGTCTTCCAGATAGACACTAAAGAATAGAACCAATCTGCCCAAGTCTGTGTTTGAGATGGTGTAGACACTGGTGATAATACTGTTAAAAATTGACACATGGTTTGTCATGAGTCAATTGTTTTGATTGTATTAGTTCCTCCAGTCCTGTTTCTTCCTCTGCCCCCGAGCCCCTAATCTCTGTAGCTTCAGTTGTGGAAGATATTTTTTCATGGGCAGGCAATTGGTATGTTCTGGAAACTGGGGCCCTTCCCTTGAGTCTCTTGCTTCATACTGTACTCTCCCCATCTTCTGGCCCATTCTGTTCTGATGGAAGAAGAATGGAAGGTGAACTCAGATTTTAACCTGTGTGAAGATCATTGTCCAATTGTTTAAGAATTGCATGCCACTTCCTCAAAATCAACAGTATTCTTTAGTTAGTCAAAGAGATAGTCTGGAGGTTTAGTGCACATCAGCTATGGCTGGTGTATTGTCCCTAGCAGATTGGCCTCAACAGAAAAGTATAGCCTTTTAAAATTCAGTTTCTACTCCTTGTGGTTTCATTGAAAATTTTAAATACAAACCATTGAAATACTGTCTTTGCGAATGAATAGAACTTGTGGTTCTCCTTAATAAAGAACACTGAAGCCTGACATGCCAGCATTAAAATGACGTGTAGCATCTACTAGGCAACTGGGACAAACTTAACATATCCATGGGTTACAAATATCCAAACTTGGATGTGTTGGTAAAGAAAGGGAAGCAGAGAATTCCGTCCAATAGTCTGAGCACATCTGAGGGGTATTTCAAAAGCATGTAACCTGGGGAGTGTTTTGAAAGCTCATCCTGCAGCTGTGTGAGAAGCTTAGATTTTGTAGAAAGGTCAGTCAGTAGTCTCCTTCTGATAGCTGTGAAGTACTTATTTACAGGAGAATTATTAACAAATTATTTTCAGGTACATAAAATACTGCACATCAAAGAAGAAAGTGGGCTCTTAGCTGTCATAGTGCTGCACAAGAGAATAGGTAACCGTTGCAGTATTATAGAAGGACCCTTTTGTTTACAGCTGCTTTAAGAGTAGAGGGAGGACTGCTGAGTAAGGTGGGGGGGTGCTTTAGAAGAGCAACCTTTTAATTTTTTGCACTTGCAAATAAATGCACAAGAAATCTGATGTCCAAGCCAGTGCTAAAAAGACAAAGAAGCTTCAAAGTAACATCACTCAGTGAATTTGAAATTTTTAGAGTGGGCATTCAAGCTTTCTTGTTATACCTGAAGAAGTCACAGGTGAGTTAGAATTAGCACCCTACTGATGTGATACTGGGTGAAAAATATTGTGAATTTCAGAGCCAGCTGATCCTCTGAATGTTTCCTTGAAAATGTTTGTGGATGTTTTCCTTTTTCTGAATGTGAGTAAATCCAAAGGGGGGGCAAGAAATTCCCTATCTGCCAGGCCTGCACTAGGTTATCTCAACAGTAAAAACCTAAAAACACTAGCAAAGTATTTCGAAATTGTTCACAAGTTCTTCAGTAGAATTTCCCTGTGTACTCTTACTGCTTTGTGACAAGGCATTTAATCTGTTTTAAAATCCAACTAAATAAAGATGACCCTTTGCCTTTATGCTGAGTAGTAGTACTCTTTATAAGCCTTTGTGAAGATGAAATGTTGCCTCTAGTAATGACAAGCTATGCACTGCAGAGGCAGTGGAAAGTTTCAGCATTATAATACTCATAAACTTTGTCATCGTAATGAGTGTTTTTGTAATCCTAATTAGTGTTTCTCTGCTGAAAACTTTGCTCCCAGCTGTATTGCAACTGTACCAGGTGAAGCCCTATTGAAGCAAGGTGACTTGTGTTGCTGCATATGCTGGCTTTGGGCGGTGCTGATTGCAGTGTAGCGTGTTTGTGCTGGGAGCACATACAGGGCACTGCTTCAGTAGCAGCTTGTGTGAATGGCAGAAGTTGGCCTGCCTCACAGGCAGATATGGCTATTTAACAATTGCTCAGTGTCTTCTGGCATTGGGTATGGGAGCTATGTTGAAAAGATGATACTCACTGAGGTCTGTGTGCTTCTACAACAAGCAAAGACACGCAAACACTTCTGTTTCAAAGGCAATAGTTGGTACAGGACATAGGGAAGCTTGTAGGGGAGGACTGCACTTGAAAAAAGTGTGTCTGTTATTAATTACTACTTTCCAGGTAGAAACACTTATTCTTACTCTTAATGCAATGTATTTTCCAACTGTGCTTCTGTAGATTGCACATGCTTAGTTTCTCTTCAACTAGTTTTATTTTCTCAAAGAGTTTCTCATGTTATTTTCAACTTCTTTGCTTTGTAATGGAGCATTTGGTGGCATGCTCTTCCTGCTTGTGTGTGGGCTGCTTCTGTGAAATATCCTCTGTTTGCTTCATAAGCTCACTTTTTCATTTCCATTTGACTTTAAATACACTTGCTAAACTGATTTCTTTCCTTCTCCTTCTTCTTTTCCTTACTAGGATTTCTAAGGCACTAAATGTCTGTGAATCTTAATGCTTTGTAAGAAGGGTAAAAAGAGCTAAAATCCTGGTTACTCTGAAATTGTTGTGCTTTAGTAGGATATGGTGAATGGGTGGCAGCACCACAGCTAGCAGGTGCATTGGGGCAGCAGGGCAAGCATAGGGCACGAGGAGCTGGGGGGGTGGGTGAGAGAGGTTTTTAAAATTCTGTCCTTTGACCTTTTTCTCCTCTTCTAGTTTCCAGTGATAAGCCAACAGCTATAATCAAGGTTACAGATTATATTCAGGGAGGCTACTGCGAAACTTATTGTACAAATCTTTTTGCTAATATCTCAGTAGTTTAATAGCTTACCTTTAGAAACACCTAGAACATTCTCTGCAGCATTTGTTGCAGGATGGGATTATTATAGGATTAAGGGCTGGGCCAGCAAGTGCCAAAGTCAGTGGAGAATCTCAATGAGATGTGGATCAGTGTCTCAGCAAGCTGTGCCTTGTCCTCTTGCCATATATACTTGCTTCAGGCTTTGCAGTTCATATCTGAGCCTGCAAACTGATGGTTTTATGCCAGCGCTGTCTAACAATGTTGGAAATTAGGGCAGAGCATCAGTATAGCTCAAGTTTGAGGAGGATATCGACAGCTCCTCCTCTCTTGCAGAGTAGTAGAGAATATATCACCACAGGGTGAGCAGCAGAGTATCCAAATGTGAAAATGCAAGAATAAAAATTGTTTCTTTCAAAGTGGGGGGAGCTAAGAGAAGCTTTCTTCCATGAAAAGAAAAATATTGTCTGTATTCAGTTCTTGTGTATAATTGGTAGTTGGACCTGGATTTTTTTCAACCAGCCAGACAACAGTTCCCTGCAAAAGGGAAAATAACTTGTCAAAACCTCTTCAGGTTTTGAGAATCTATCAGATGTACCCACTTGCTATAAAATGTTGGCATCTTGAATTTTAGAGGTCTTGCTAGTAGTTAAGATCTTGTGATGAGAGGAATGAAATCCAAAGTTCTCACAGTTCTGTTCTACAAAGTTAAGCCACAAAGAAGAAGTAGTAGAGAGAGGCATGTGAGGCAGGGGAAGAACAGATGTAGATAGTTGTATCTTCATTGCTCTCAGAAGTGCCCAGTAGGCATGGGCTGGTGTTTCATGCATAACTTTGTTATAGCAAAAGTAATTACTTTAATCATAGCCTCTAAGATGTAGATGTGGAAAAGTGATCTGTGTTATCTGTGATGCTGTTTTTAATATGGGCATTGTAAAAAGCTGTTCAACTGGTAGGCTTGGAGTAGGTGGCAGGAGAATATAATCTTAATGTTATTTCTTGTTTGGTTTTTGGGGGGGCGGTTTTTGTTTTTTGTTTTTTTTTTCTTGTACAGGGCAAAACAATTTCTGATTCAGGCTATTATATTATAGACCAGAGTTTCTGGGCGATAGGTAACCCAGCAATATGGTTTTCTGTTGCTTTCTAGCGTAATTCAGTTTTCTTTATGGTGTTCTGAGTTTACTATGTTCATGTTTTGTATTTTCTGGGACAAAAATCAAGAGTGTAATGCTTCTCTCTACTTGCCACGCAAAGCAGAAGTTCCAAATACTGACTGTATCTCTTCCACACAGAAGAGAGCTTAGCAAGTCCTACTCATTTTCCCAGAGGGACGTGGTACCAGAAATGGGGACACCCTGGATCCTGGAATGATCTTACTATTCTTGCAAGTTACTATAAATATCTAAGAAGCAGCTATTCTTTGCGTTCATTCTCACACGTGATGGTTGGCTAAGGTGTTGACAGAAAGTTGGCAAAGCCTGGATCCATTGGTCTCGCTGCACATGCACCACATACCTGACCTGCGTGTGCTTGGTGGCCTTCGTGGAACTACCTGCCAGTGCTGGGAATGCCTGTGGGCCAGCTGCTCTTCTCTCTGGGCTGCTTCCTGTTAGGAAATCCCAGACAGGTTGTCTCTACTGGCAGAAGGCTCAGGGGTGACAAGGAGGAGGGAAACATATCTAAGTCAACCCAAAACTGTGGTAACCTTATATTTATATGGAAAGTATTCTGAAAATTCAAGAGAAACAGGTACTGGTGATATGGGTGGGGATGAGAAACGCCATAGATGTTGAAAAGTATAAAGCTCCAGGATGACTAGTCAGTAATCCGAAATACCATACTTGCGAGTTAATATAAATATCTAAGAAGCTGCTATTGTCTCTGTTGGTTCTTATCCACAAACTATTGTTTTGATGTTTATAAATGGCAAATAAAGACATGGATATTGTTGATTAAATTGTGGTTTGTTTTTTTTTTTAATACAGTGGCATCTCTTTGAGCGTAATAGCTCGAAAAGCACATGAGCAGAGAGAGGAATGCTCACAAAACAAGGCTGTAGTCTTTTGGAGTATATTAAAAGAAAAATAAAAAGGAGGAGAAGCTTCTTTTTTTCTATTATAGTGAAGATTAGGAAGACTGAACAACAAAAAAAGGAAAACTGTATAGAGGAATATCTGGCTACCATGACGTGTGTGCCTAGGGAATAAATTTTTCAGGGAACTTAATGCACTTTAATTTTAAGTGATAAAATGGTGGTAGTTAAGGAATTTTTTCAGTCTCTAGTTTTGACAGACCTTTCTAACATCTATTTTTATTTGTGATGGCAGCTTGTTTGAGTGCTGTAGAACAGATGTTAAAGAGCAGGCTGAGCCCCTGGAAATTTTCTTTGTAGTGTGCTACATTAAAAAGAATGGAAGGAAATGACGGTATAGAAACTCTTGTTCTTTTAGCTGGAGAGCTTATTGCTCCCAGATGCTTGCATGTACCTCTCCTTTCTCAATGCAGTCATGCCTTGCAGTGAACTCCTTGCAGTATTTGGATACATCAGTTTCAAAGAGGGGGTGGACATTTGTGTAACTAAGTGTATTGGAAATGGCAGAGCATGGTTACTCAAACTTGGAGCAATGAGCCTACCTGGATTACTAACAAGCATGAAACATCAGGTTGTGGTGGCAAGAAAATAATTCTAGTTACCTGATGATCAAAACAATTTTATACAATATATACGTCTGTCTGAGACTGAACATAAAATTTTTGACAAAGCTTGAGTCTACTTAAATGTAGGAGTGCAAAGAGATCTGTATATGAGGGTGATAAAAATGTACATCGTGGAAATAATCTTCTGGTGCTAAGGTTTTGCTGCTTTTGAGCAGACAAAGTTATGGTATTTTACAAAAGCACATAATTTTTATTAAATGATGAGGGCATACACAGCTAGTTAAGTGTTTTATGATGTGTTTCACCTGCTGTTGTAGGCTGTCTCCTTACCACTGGTATTTGCAAAAAGTATAAGAGGCTGTAGGACTTGTTTTTGAGGATACTGTGTTGTGCTGAGCCAACCATCAGTACAACTCCAGCAGTGCACGTTAATTTTGTATAAGGATTATATGCCTGTGCAGAAATTCAAAAATACAAGGCATTTGAGGAAAAAAATGCTAGGCTAGGTTCTTTGTAACATGACCCTTGAGCTGGGGCAGATTCACAGAAGCATTTAAGCTCCTAACTCCCATCTGTGTAACAAAAGTTGCCTTGAAGTATGTGGGAAGCTAGAAATCAAACACATATTTTTGAGAAACTTGGCCCTGTTATACAAGTCATTGAGAAGAATTGTAGTGTTGCCTCTAAAGGAATACATTTAGTATTGCTCTTAGGAAATCTCTTAATAGAGCTGACTCAAGAAAATAAGCGTCTAGTGAAAGTTTGTAGAGAGGCTGCATGTCTGTTCTTCCCATCCTTTCCATCTCGCCATTTTCTTCTGTTAAATTCTTCTTCCTTCTGTTTGCATGTTGTTACTGTTACACAGCTTTTACTATATAGCATTAAACAAAAAAAACAATCCAGGCTTTTACAGAATATAACTCCTTGTATGGCTACAGAGCAGTACGGCTTTGATTTAGAAAACTGACACAAATCTCACAGTTTGGTGTTGTAGGCAGTGAGATGAAACTAATAAACCAAGAAGGATTCTATAGCATCTACAACAGGGCAACAGAAAAAGCGACTAACATTTTGCCTGCAGCTAAAGTAGGTAAACAGAAAGAGTGAAGGGGTGGGTGAATGGGTGGGATATTAGCACAAAGCAAATAAGGTTTTAAAAGCTTGCTTGACTTGCATCATTCATATTAGAAGATACATTCCTTGGGGAGTGGCCATTAACCTACCCACAGCAACTGTGGAAGTCACTACTAGTTGGCTCTGTTTAGTCTTTAACCCTGTCACCACCTGTATTAGTCATCATGGCTGGTTTCTTAGCAGATACTTGGAGCAACAAGGAGAATGGCAGCAAACCATGGTTTTACCATGTAGTAAAAGTAGTTGGGGATGGACCTGATGAGGATAGCAGTGTAAGGGTTGTGAGGGAAAGTACACACTTAAGCATGGTATTTCAAGTGGCCAAAACTTTGTACAATGCTGTGTTCTTCAGAGTCTACATCAAAGTGATGCCCCTTTACGGTCTTTAGGAGCACTGTTGCTAAGAATTGCTTTGTAGAAGAAATGCGATCCTGATGGATTTCAGTTAATCAGGTGTCCCATGGCATGATACCGTAAATCTGTTACGGATGATCGTTTCTTTCAGTTCTACTTCTTTATTTAAGTATATGCAATGTATCACTTAGAAGTTTCCCCCAATGTGTATCTCCTTACTGAAATTAAGTGAAGAGTGAACATGCTTGAATCTTCAAAGGCCTTCCCTTCAAAAAGAAAAAAAGTCCATCTTAAGAAGAAAGCTTATGGTATAGCTGGGGCTTTTTACAATATCTTTGGTAGGGTGAGAAGGTTTACAGTTTTCATTTGCCTTCCTTCACAGCTAAATGTTCCTCCTAGTCTTGTCTTTCCTGTTTACTCCCACGACTGGGTAGGACACATGGATGATTGTGTCCGCACCCCTTTTGTTTCAAAGGGAAGGGTGATGCTTGCCTTATTGTGCCAAGGGAGTTATGTGTGTGCTTAATGTTCACACTGTGAGGACATAACTGCTACCTCATCCTCCTCACAATGCTACTTCTCGGAAAAACACTTTGAGAATTGGGTTTCACAATAAATGAAACATGCTTATAAGAAATAGACTGGGAATGTGTTGGGATTTTTCTTCTGTGAAACAAATTTCCTTGCAAATAAGAGGTGTTCTTCAGTGAGGAGCAAATGAGCATGTGATTGCTTATATTCTTTTAGTCTTCAAGACAGACAATAGCTTTTTCAGTTCTCTTTTTACAATAAAGAAGCATTTTTTTTAATCTTCAGGTAAAAGTTGGATTAAATCAATCCAAAACAGTGATGCAGGGTGCCCATAGAAACCTTACCTTGCAGTAAAACTAAGGTGAACAGGATATTTAACATATTAACATATTAGTTATTTCTATACAAGAAGTTATTTTGCCTTTTTTTTTTTTTTAAACACTATGGATAAGCTTTGAAACTAGAGGAATGTAGGAAGGCTCTTCATTGCAAGATTAAAGCAGAAAAGCCTTAGCTGTAAATTACCATGCAGCAAAGAAAGTAGCAGAGCTGGTTTGTCAACTCCAGTATAATTGGTTATTATTTTGCTGTTTAATGTTAAGCCTAAGTGTAAGAATTAATTTTTCAAGGTTCTGACAAGGGAACGCAGAAGTTATGCAAATGGAATGCTGTGGTGACAATTCAAACAGACAGAATTCAGCTTTAGATTCAACATGTAAAGGGCGAGTGTCTCACAGAAACTGTCCTCTCTTTGTACCTTAATCACTCTGTCCTAACACAGGAGGTTTAAATGGTCATCAGGATGTATTTAACCATATCTTTTTTTACAGGAGGTGTAGAATTGTCCCTTAAATTATCCATATTTTTAAAGAATCTTTACCTTGCAATTCTTTGTACAGTCCAAGTAAATTGTCTGTGATCCTTGGAGTGATGAAAGATGTCAAAACCAAGGATTTAGCAGTTACTCTATTTCAATTTTTTAAAAATATGTATGTAATTAGACATGAAAACAAATGCTCAGTGTATTTATTTCATCATCTTTTTCACTGCAAACAGAGAATGTATTTCTTTATGCTCTTTGCTAGATAAAGATCTGTATAAACTTGAGTCTTCTTACCACATTTTGCATCTGCTTAAATTGGTGCAGGAGAAGATGCATGGGATGTTGTATTTACTTTCTTCAGAATCCTGTTGTTCACATAATGGAATCGAATGTTTCAAAATTTGCCTTTGAATTGAGGGCACTTTAGAGGCATTTCACCCCAAAAGGGAACTTTTGTAAAAACACTGACTTCTGGGTTTAAAAGAAGGTGGCCGCATCAGTCCTAGATAAAACATTACTGCAGCTATACCATAAATACGGGCCTTGGTCTGAGCCTCGATAGTTCAAGTGGCCTGCTGTCTCTTTCCAGTAGGCTTCCTCAGAATCATTGAGAATCTCTTCACCAGTAGTCAGGCTCTCTGTGGTGAGCCACAAAGGAGAAACATTAAACTAATTAAGGAAGAGTTTGCAGAAATAAAGCCGGCATTATTTGGTACATCTTCTAATATGGAATACTTTTGTAGAACTATGACTAATAGCTTTGGGGGGGAGAGGGATGTATGTTTTTCTTTTAAGATACATCTTTTTTTCCTCTTTGAATTTTTAATTAGATCTCAGTAATGTCATGAATTCCACTCCAAATATAAAGGCTGTGAATGGAAAAGCTGAAAGTAGTGATAGCGGAGCAGAATCAGAAGAAGAAGGGCTTCGTGAAGAGGAGGAAAAAGAACTGCAGCTAAATGGAAAGGGTATGTTTTCTGCACTTGGACTATTGTGTCTTACAAAGTTATTCTTAACCACTGAAGTGTCAGAAAATCCCAAAGGATCATGAATGCTGTATTTCTTCAGGAGAATTAGATGCAAATACATGTGGATGCATGTGTGGAGAATGGCAGTGTCTCAACCTGGGTTATAAGAGTTAGAACTAGTACAAATTTGTGAGCTATGCCATACAATATTTGACTCGGCTAGGAAGTTCTGTCGGGAGGCTAGCTGTAAGTCTATACCCTCTATTGTTCTGGTTTTTGTTGCCAGTGCTGTTTGTAAGAGGTGTGAATGGCTACATGGGCTGTAACAGTAGAATTGAAAATCACTTTTTTTCTTCAGATAAAATAAAACAGAACTTTCAGGGAGGTCCATTTAGGGGGTCCATAAAGAATTTTGAGAAGCACCAGCATCAAGTGAAAACCAAATGAAATCACATATTTAGAATTCTATATGGGTTTGTTCTTCCAAGGACATTAGGAAAGTTATTTATCAGACAGACCTACTTTGCATTTGCTTACTCATGCTTTAAATATAATTTTTTCTTTATGCAAATTAAATTTTATATTTACACTTTTTACAAGAATAGAACAATCCCTGCGAATGTGAATCTACGAGCATTTATATATTTATATATTTTGTTCTGCAGATACATTATACTTAGAGTCCATTAGAAAGTTAGGTACCTGAAGAAATATATTTTGAGCTATTAGGTGCATACCTTCCTATGGACAAGTTTTTCTTGTTCTTTTACAGACTATAAGAATGTGAAACCAGAATCGGCAGCTGCTAAGGATTTGGAAAGTGTTGTTACTAATGGCTGTTACAAGGACAGCTTTATCCCAGATACGCAGAATGACATCCAGACCAAATCTGCCCTGAATGGCTTGAACCCAGAGGAAGAAAGAAAGAAAATGGAACCAAGACTAGAAATGGCTAATAACAGTGCTCACCAAGGTATTGTCTTTGTAAGACCATGTTTTCATTTGCATGTTTTTCTTGGAAAATATTTCTTTTCTTGAAAGCTTAATACTGGGATTCAAATGGTGTCTTTCAGTTGTAGAAACCTGAAGAAAGAATACTAAAAATAATAATAAAATAATACCAATTTAAAATTATGCTTTCTTTTAGGATCTTCTACAGAAGGAGAGACGAATTCAGAGAGGCCAAAACCCACAGAAATACAGTTGTTTTATTTTAAAATCATTATACTACCTATGCAAATGCTGTTTGCCTTTGAAAACTAATTCATAGTGAAATTAAAATCGCTAATATCTTATTAGTCACTCTCAAAGGCTGAACATGTAAATGCCAGCTTGTTGAAACTGATGTCTACATATATAATTTTAATAACAGACAACTTTAAGCAAAACTGCTTTATACTGAACTTAGGAAGGAAAGTTGAATGAACAAGGTGAAATTCAAATTATCAACTTATAATGCAGAAGTGCTAATATGAGGTATAATTTTCCCATTAGTAAAAGTTTTATATAATTACTATATTAATACAACCTCTTTATTCAGAACCTAACTTTAGGATGACCGTTGTAGATAAAAGGGGCATGAGTTGAAGCTCCCTTGGGCATATTAACTCACTGCTTTACTCTTTGCCAGGATTGGCTTACATTTACACAGCATGTGTGCATATCTTCTTTCCATACAGGTGCAAATGAAGAGAATACTGAAGAGGTCTTAGCAACTCAGCACTTAACCAGTGATTCAGACAGTGAAGTTTATTGTGACTCTATGGAGCAACTTGGACTAGAAGAGGTAGGGGCTTAGTATTCCTAGGTGTATTGAAACTGGTATGCTTATTTTCAAATAGGTTCCTATCTGTCAGGTGAACCTGTACATGCAGAGGTGAATGAAGTAACTCATGCATACCTTTATCCTATCTGGACTATTGGTTTTTGTTCTTCTTATGGTCAGTCTTTTACAACGTGGTTACTACTGATCTAAAAGCCTTGACACTTTTACCCTCAGAGGATTTATGTGAGGGGAAGGTATCAAAAACAACAGTACAAAGAAACCAAAGGCTGTGTCCACAAATGAATTTAGGGTCTCTTAACATATGTCGGGACCAGAATCCACCTATGTCTAAGAAGCAGGGAGTGTCTTTGTTAGAGTGAGCTTTGTGCGTGTTCTTTTTCTGGCCTGACAAATCCTGCATTTGTTTCTTAGAATAAATAAAGGGTAAGCCTTAGCAGGTGGCCTGTAGGCCAGTGCCTGAAAGTGGCCTAGGTCTAAAGAAGTGGGAGATGACAATGATTTCTGGTTCTCTTGTGCTCTCGTCAGCCTTAATGTACATCTCTGACTTTCTTATAAAAAGTGAGTACAAACTGTGCTGGCTTAGATTTGACTGAATTTGTGCTCCTGCTCATCTTATTAACTGTAGACTTAATTGACTTAATGGCTTGGGCCTCCTTCAGAGGTCCAGTTTAAGTGTGGACTTTGTAGACTGTACTCAAACACTTAGTTTCCTGATTCTGGGGAGGAATATATGAATGATACATGGGATCAGAAAGACTGGTAAGCACTCTAATATTGCATCATTCTCTTGTCTAGCTGTTTCCTGAGGATCTAGAGAATTCCTTTTAGCAAATCAAAATTTTACCCGCCGATGAAGCATGTTGTGAAAAGTTATTTGGTAGAAGTGCTGCAACCTCTCTTATCTAGGTGATTTCCCAATCCTCTTGTGTACTGTTTGAGCTTATTTGAAATTCTTCTAATTGACGTGGGTGGATAATTTGTCAGAATTTCCCAACCTGCACGAGAAGAGTTCTAGTTTCGAATAAAACAACAAATGTTCAGGTGTATGTAAATAAATATACAAGTAGAACTACAGATGGATCAATTCAAACTAGAAGAGGTTCATTTCTAGAATTAAATATAGCTTTTTGTTGGAAAACATGTAGCAAACACTCTGTCCTTCAGTTCCAGTGATACAGGTTATAAACTACTATTTGACAAATGGGATTTTGGCAGCAGTTTCCATTTCTTTGCCCCTCCTTTTGGTTACTTTGGCTTTTTCATGGAGTTATTTTTCAGGTAGCTGAGGTCCCCAGTCTGCTTCAGCATATACTTGTGCAAGTGCTTGTCCTTGCACAAACAAAGGGTTGCTTGAACCAGCTTAAGGCAGTTCTGTTGCAGAACATTTAATTGTGACCTGATCAACATGTGTCATTCATTTTTAATATCTTCCTACAGTACCACTGATTTTGAGTGAGAAGTTGATAGAATACTATGCCTTTTGTTTGGTGAGAGGTACAAGGTGCAGCCAAGGTGTTTTGAACAGGTTGATAATAAACAACGTGATCTCTTTGCTGTGAGTGTAAACACTGCCTACTCGAGGTTGCTAACAGCACATGACTTTTGACAGTGTGGCTCACAAATCCCAGTTAGGATACTGCTTCACTGTCTAGGAAGCAAAACCAATTTTACAAGGGAAAACTGAACATTTTCATAACTTAATGTTCTGTTTCAGTGGTTGCTGAGTATTACTGTATGTTAGAAATGTTTAAAGTAACTAGTATCACTGGTGTCTAAATGTGAATTGGTGTCTAAAGTAAAGTGGTATCACTGTTTTGAGAATATTTGCCTCAAATGAGTCTAACCTTTTCAATCTGAAAAGGACACTTAGACAATAGTAAGCCAATTCTACAGGAAAACAACTGTTAAAAGAAAAGTCTTAATTCTGGGCAAACTTCTTAAAGTGAAAGTAGAGATGATGCTTCTTCCTTTTTATTGGTTAACTGTCACATTTTACAGAATTTAATTACTTGCTAATGTTAATTTGTAGCCCTTGGAGATCATCACATCAGCTAAAGGATCTTTAAAGCATTCATCCCATTTCTTGGATGTAGATCACAGTCTTCTGTTAGAAAATACAGATTTTCCAAGGCACGCTTGCATGACTTACGGGAATCTCCAACATGGAAATACTCTAGAGGGAGCAGCTCAAGAACAAGGTGAAGTCAAGTGTGGAGGAGAAGATGGCAAAGCCAGTAATGGAGGCCCTCACAAGGAGAAGAAAGGTGGAGAAAAAGCAGATTTCTACAGTGTCAGAAGAGGGAGAGGTACTGTGCACACTGCTTTTGGTTTCTGTGCTCTCCTGACTGCCATAAGTTACTGGAGCCTGAGAAGCACTTGTCAATGTTTTCCAGTAAGATAGTCATGCTGTATAGTGCTTCTGTCCTTCACAATAAAAATAGATAACAAAATCCTATTTACAGTGGGTAGCAATCAGTTTTGTATTCAGAGGATTTATTTGGTTCATAATAAGTATAACAAAAGACTTTTCTTGTGCTGTGGAGATCTTCAATAAGTGTATTGACTTCTTCTCTGTTGGCTTACTTCAAACTCCAGCTGCTGTTTATGGCACCTGTCTTCTTAGAAATGTAATCTTCAAAACCTGTCTATGCATGAGAAAAGTTTCTTTACAAGATACATACTTATTTTTAAATGCATATGCATTTGTACCTCTGTGGTGTCTTATTTGAAACCATGGAATGTCTTGGAAAGGTGTCAGTGACACATTGTTTTCTATATAATTGGGAGTGTTAGCCACACCTTTGAGCGATTCTCATACTATGATTCTTAAAATGTAACGATACTTAATCACATAATAGTCCAGATGTTCAATTTACGTTGGACCTCTCCTCTTTTTAATTCTATAATACTTCTAATACTGCCACAGAGGAGCAATACCATATTCCAGTGGTATGATCTATAAAGTCAAGGATAAAGTTTATTTTTCTTGTACTAGGAAAAAAAATACCAGAAAGCATTTAATTTATATATAGCATGCCTTTTTTGCATGGTACCTCTATATGCGATTAGATGGAAAAATTAAAAAGAAAATCCAAATACAACATTTAAATTGATAACTATTATGAAGAACATATTGTAGAACTGCACATTAGCTTAACCACCTCCTCTTCTCTCTTTTCTTGTTTTATTTAGGTTTGCTACTTGCAAGCAGAAACACATTAAGTTAGCTGTATATGGTTTAAAGGAGTATTGTAGGTTTCAAACAATTGTCTTTTTCATCACTCATTCCAGTGTTCTTTGTTTTCCAGCTGGAGACTGTGCCAAACTTGAAACACGCCTACCCTTGATAATAAGACAGATCTTACTTTCCTTTTTCTGGGGCAGAATTTACTGCTGAACTTGGCTGGATGTGAATTAATTGTATTTTGCTAAATGTTTATGCAATTCTAGGATCTTGAGTGATACTGTCACACGGAGGCTGTAGGGAAGCAACTCAAATGATGCTGCAGTAACTTCCTAGTGCTTTTGAACTGTCTGAATATAGCCTGTGATTAGGAGTACCACACTCAGTTCAGGAGGGAGGAAAACGGAACTGTTAAAATAAAACATTTTCAATAGTGTTGGTAGCCCATTCTGTGTTTTATGTATCTATTTTTTCTCTCTCAACATAGGGCACAGACTTCAGCCTCTAGGAGACGGTTCACAAAGTGGACAGATGGGTAGTGGAGGGGACGGAGAGCGCTGGGGATCAGACAGAGGACCCAGGGGTAGCCTCAATGAACAGATTGCAGTAGTGTTGATGCGGTTGCAAGAAGACATGCAGAATGTCCTTCAGAGGTTGCATATGCTGGAGGCGGTTACAGCATCACAGGTATTATGAACCAAAGTTATTTGATTACTTCTTAATTCCTTGGGTATTTTTATGCTTTTTCAGTTTAAAATTTCAGACAATATTTTCTTAAACGGTAAAGGCATTTCAGTGATGTTCAGTAGTTTATTCCAACTTAAAATTTCTTATTGGTACCTACACTCAGGAACACAATTCAAGATTCTTGTACATGTGAGCAAAAACATGCATTTTGACGTAGAAATTAACCATGTTATTTTACTGATTTCTGATGAGACTTATTTTAACTAGTTATTGATACACATTACAGAGTCGCTATATGGAGATTCCATAATGTTGGTAATACATGATCCCAGGTAACTTCCTCATCAGTAGATCTCAAAGCATTTTCAAATGAAGTGAGAAATAATCCTAATCTTCCAGATTGGTAAATGTTTGCAGGCAGAATTTCTGATTCCATTTTTCAGTTAGCAGAAGACTGATTCTTCATAGAATCCTTTCCCCACAAAGTAATCCAGCTTTCTTGGAATTTCACATCATGTATACAAACAAGATAGGCAAAAGAAGACTTAAGCAAGTGTAGATATTTATTGATGTAGTGTTTTTGTTCTGTTTCAATGGAAACGCTGTGTATTTGGGAGAATATAATATGCTGTGAATATAGTTGAACCAGCAACCTAAAAATGTTTGGTTTTGTTTGACTTGCTGATATATTTTGATCAACCTGAGAATGAGCGAGCTGTACAAGCAGTGTCCTATGGGATGCACGTACTCCAAACCTAAGGCAGACAGGGAAAAGGATTTATTAAAACCATTATTTTTCTCTGTCACAGCTATTCAAGAATATGATGTTTGGATACAGATTGATTTTCTTTTTTTCGCCTGAGCAATATATGAAGAAATATCAAAAGATTCTTCCCCAGCAGTTCATGCTCTGCTTGCTACTCTTACCTAAAGACAAACAGAAGCCTCTGTTTCACACTTACATAAACTAAGAAAGACTAGAAAACTGACAACTTTTTTTTTTTTTTGTGGAAGCACCACAATAGTGTATGGGAAAGGTCTTGAAAAGTTTTTGGTACTTCCCATTTTCTGGATTGCCTGGAAGATTTGGAACAAAGAATTCTCCTTCCTATATACTGTTAGACATGCCTGTAGGGATAGCTCAGGTCACATTAAAGCGGTGCTTTTTGCCTTTGTATAGACTAGTGTTGAATAACTTAATAATGCAAATTAAGCTTCTGGGATTTCTGCTCTGGGTTGCAACTGCTGGGACTGGCTCAGAGTTGAGGAAGTTGTGATGACAAGTTGGGCAGGGGGGTCTTGAGGAACTGTAAACAAGTCCAGTAAGTGACACTGATTCACTGTTTAATACACAGAAATGTGATAAAAATACTATAGAGAGTAATGGAAACATGAGAGGTAAATTGGAAACTAAGTGGTGAAAGGAGGGGTTGCATGGGGGTGGTTCTATTCCTTAAACTGTCATATATACAGATTGCAAAGCCTTCACAAGATTAAAAACTTCATATTCTCATTTTGTGAAGAAAAATTTTAATGGCAGGGTTTTTTTTATACTTACCATCCTTTGTTTGTATTTAAAGGCAAAATCTGCAACACTACAGTCAAATTATCAGCCTGCCTCCTCTGCCAAGGTAAAGTAATGGGTTTTTTTCTATTTGTAAAAAGCAGAGTGAATGATGAAAACTGTTGAGATGAATATTTTATATCTAGCTCTTAGTATTGTCTCTCCCTTGACTAGAAGACAAAAAATAATCTGTTTCTGAAGAAGTTATTTGATAGATTATCTTTTTTCCTGGTCTTACTAGTATTTTCAACTTTGATACTGTAGCATTTGAGAAGTATACATGTGGTATTCAGTATGTGCACACAGATTGCTGACTAAAATTTTTTTCTGTTTTTCTTAGAAACCATCATGGTGGCCCTTTGACATTTCTCCTGGCATTTTAGCTTTTGCTGTTGTATGGCCATTTATTGCCCAATGGTTGGTATATGTGTATCTTCAAAGAAAGCGAAGGTAAAGATGTGCATTCAATAGGGTATATATACTGTAGTTCATCTGTTTAAACCAATATGTAGTATATCGTGTTATTTAGAGAGGACATAAAATATTGCCTCCCTGCATAAGAAGAATGCAACGGTATGCTCTCAATAAGGCTTTGACAATATACCTGAAACATCAAATCAGTATCAAAATGTGGGGCTTGATAATAATTGTTTTGATAAATCCTGTTTCCTTGCGTTCTTTGTTTCAAGACATCTTCCTTAATGTCCCATTTTATCTATCAGTGACTCATACCTCTGAAGATACCAAGCTAAAGCAGGTTGTTGAGAGGAGTCCTTGGTATGGTTATGATAGAAAGGTGTATGTTTAAGTCCCAAAAACTCAAGCCAAATATACAACAGCAAATTCTGGAAGCTAGTAGGAGTGCCTTCCATTAACTGAGAATTCTAGGAAGAGACATGTATAGTTTTCTTTGCCTTGAAAGTTTCTCAGCATAAGAAAGTGTGGGTTAATTTGACTTTATATGTGGTATGCTTTATATGCAGCAATTTAGGTTAAATCCATGAAATGTGATGCAGAATAAATAATTTCAGTGAGCATACACAAGCGGTTGAGGCTGGATAGCTTGGAGGTATCTCCATGACATTCTTTGACACTCTCAGTCCAGATATCTTCCTGAGCTATTTTCACTGCTTCTAGGCTCTCTAGTGCCCTTGTGTCATGAGCAAATATTTTCCTATCAAATCCTTTGCAGAGGATTTGGGCAGTTACACACGTTTTCCTTATTTTCTGCACCGGTAAATGGAGATTTCCATTTCATCAGCAAGGAAGCAGCCAAGGTGCAGCAGAAACCAGGAGCCTGCGCTACCATGTGAGGTTTTCTCATTGTGAAGCTGTGGACACATGACTCCTGAATTTTTTTACACAGTGGAGCAAATTCCATGGAACTAGTGGAGAGAAGGCCTTCTGTAGCCAACAGCTTTGTGTTTAGCTCATGGCCCTGGGAAGGGGTAACTCAGCTCACTCTTAACACCCTCCTGTGTGGCCTTCTGGCTGGTTTAGTTCTTCTTCAGAGCCTCTTAACCTGTCTCAGTCCTTTATAGGGAACTTAATGCTGAAAATCTGGACACCCATATTGGAGCCTTCACTGAAGAAAGCTTGAAAACCTTAATCCTAAGGGCTATAAAACCAGATAACAGATAGAAATATATTTTTAATAACAGAGAGTTGTTTAGATTCAGCTCACAATTTTAGAACATTCTGATTGCATGTTTTCTGGAGTCACTGGAAGAACAGCTCCTTAGTGTTGCTCTGCTGTGAGCCAGCAAACCACTGACTGATGTGGTCAGGGACTCTTCTGAGGAATTTCACCTGCAGTTCAGAATTCTTAGCGATATTTTGTGTTCCTCAGTGCAAATTGCACCAGTTCTGTAGACTTGCAGATTGGTTTGAAACTTCAGAGGGCAAATTTTCAGCTATCTTGAAGTAGTGTTATATTTTAACGGATTGGAAATTATTAACATGTGACTTTAATTGATTTGTTTATTTAGACAAATGAAAAATCATCTCATATGTGAAAAGATATTAAAATTATTTATTTGGTTCCTCTTCTAGAAAACTGAACTGAGAATTCACGACTTTGCTTAAAGATTGCTAGGAGAAGATGGCCCTGGAAAGTGAAGGAATTCTGAATTCTCATAGAATCTCAGGATCTGCGATGATGTTCCTTCTCTTATAGTAATATTTTGTACTACCTTTGAGCTAAACATTTAAGGACTAACATTATTGAAACTTAAATGATTTACAGCTCCTAGGTTACAAATAAAATAAATTTAATAATTCTATCCTCAAAACCATATAAACATTAATTATTTTGTAATGTGCTTGTGGATGGGCCTTCAGTAATTACTGGTCTTGCTGATGTCAGATGATGAAGAGAATATCATCTTTGTAATAGAATAAGTGAAAAATAGGTACAGCTGTCACTTTAACATAGAAATAATTTTACAATTGCAACATCCCTACCTGTTTTTCCACAGGGTTACATGTTACCAGATGAAAGCACTAATAAAGTACAAACTCAACACATTGAAAGCTGTTGGAACAATACAACATAGCTCTGAGGAACTCCACTGGTTATTTTTGCTGCTAAACCAGTGTGGGGCAAATTTCCATGTAAATTGGTCAGAAATTAAGTTGAATCCTTATCTTTTAAGATTGTAAAGGAGATTTGGGAATTTATATATGTCTTGCAAGTTAGAGCCATTAATAACAGAGGGACTGTCAAATATAAGTTTGGAAACTGTGTGGTACAAGAGATCCATCTAAAGAGGCTGCACTTTATATTTTTAACTTTGATAACTGTATTCTTGTTGACAGCAGGTTGTTTTAACTGAAATGCATAGTTTAGGCACAAGATGCTTTAAAATGAGATGGAAGCTAGCTCTGTAAGGATATATCAAAGATTTTAAAAAGCTCAGTGCATTGTAAATTTTCTGTTGTCAGATTATGTAAAATTAAAATAAGATTTAATTCTAGCCCTAATGTGTTGTGGACTTTGCCCAACTCATATCAGAAAAAAATACCAGTTCTGCTACTTCTTTCTCTGCTATCCTTCTATTTCCTTTCAAAACAAAACTTTTCAGCTAATGATGGTACTGATTCATTTTCCCCCCCACCGAGTATTTATTAACCACTGTAAAGACAGTTACAACCTTGTGAAGTTTGCTTGATTAAAGCATGCTTTACACTTCATTTTAAAATAAATTAATATATAGGTTGTCTAAATCTCTGGAAAAGAGAAATGCACTAAAATTAGATTTGACAGAAAATTAAGATGTTCATTTGCTATAAAGAATTACATCATAAAATAACCCATGTTTAAGATCTGAATTTTCAGAAATTTCACCATATTATTGATATGCTTTCATTCTCTACCTGGACTACATATTACAAATAATTTTTGAGGAGTTATTTTTTGTCCTTCCTGAAAATCTATTATAGTTCAGGAAACATTTTTCATAACAAGCGCTACTGTATAAAAATGTAATCACATTCACCTGTAATCAACACAATGTTTGTTTTACCCGAGCAACTTTAATCTTGTTTTAAGTGCGGGGTTTTTTTAAGCATTACTCTTCCCCTCTTCTGCTCTTATTGTAAAGGAGAATTGAAAACTAAAATGATAGAAGCTCTTTGAAGACTGCTGTACCAATCAGATGGTTTCACGTGCCAGAGATGAGTTTTGGCATGAGATACACTGAAAACTCAGGTTTAAACAAAGCTTATGGTGGAAGGGAAGTTCTGCTGTGACCTGAAGACATTATTCCTGTAGCTGTTCCTAGAGTGATTGACTTCTTATCATAAAATGATAGAAACAATTATACAGGAAGAACAGTCTAGCTTGAAGGCGACTGAAAAAAACCCCTTCTGAAGCAGCATGTCTTCTGACACGACAAAGCACCCTGGAGTGCCTCCTCCCCTACTGGATAACCATGTTACAGGTAGGTGTCTAGCTTTTAAGATGTCAGAGACATTCTCAAAGATACTTAACTGTTAACTTCCCGCTGAAATAAAGGTAGGCGTGTGCCATCCTTGTTATTTATTCATGTTTCAATAAATCAATCCCTTAATCTTTTGTATTTTATCTTGAACTCTCTTAATGTTTAGTAAATGCTGTACATTGGATGTTTCAGCTGTACAGAAGACCCTGCTGGCTACATTATGAAGAAGCAGTCTCAGTGTTAAAGTTGTAATACAAAAACACTATCACTTTTATAACCATTCACCTGTAACTTATAACTGGACCTCAGCTGCTAGGGGTAGGTCGAAACGCACTGTAACTTGAACAAATTTTATTTATCTGATATTTGATCTTAAAAGTAAAGAAAAATTGATTTATTTTGCCCAGGTACAAAGAGACAGCTTTAACTTGGAGAAAGTGGCATAAGCATATCATTAGAACTGGAATATGTTGTTCTACCTGCTGCTCTCCTCAGGAAGGGGAGCAGCTGAAGCAGTTTGGCATAGCCCTGGAAACACGGAGGCTCAGCTCCAAATTGCACTTCTGAAGCAGCCATCCAGCTAGTTTCCTGCAGTAAATCAAACAATCTAAAAAGCATAGGAAACCAGATGGAAGACATTCCACCTGCTAATAGGTGCTCAGCTGAAACCAGAACAGAGCCAGGTGGGGGGGGACAGCTGTTCTGTCCCCAGGGCCATCTGTCTCTCTCCTCCTCGGGTCCTGGGGCAGCACAGTAAGTGCTGGAGTGTCTGCCTTTGACTCATTCTAGTTACTGCAGAGGAGTGGACTCACAGCAGGAGTTACAGAACATTTAAGGACTTTCCTGCCACTAAACACACACATGTAGCTTGTAATAAGGATAGCAGGAGCATGTTACCATGTTATGAACTTAAGGGCATACACACCTGAATTAGAAAGTATCAGCTACTTATAACCACTGTCTTTGCTGGGGTAGGGGAAAACAGACAGGGGTTGTATAAAAATCCACCTCCCATCCTGCCAGCAGGGTCACAAGCATAAGACCATTTAAAGATTAAAAAAATGCAGAAGCAAGCAACAGCAAGACTGCAATATTTTATTTTATATATTTACACAAAAGTGTGCAAAGTAAATTTTTTGAGGACATAGAGAGGAAAAGAACGCATTTTACTATAAGAGTAACCACAGTTAAATCTGATCATACTGGAACCTAGTAGCTCTTGGCCTCCAACCATTGTGCGGTGTATAGGTGAGACTAACAGCAAGTTATTGGTAGTAAGTTCTCCAAGACTGCTATTCATGTATAAGAAAGTGTGACAGTTACTGATAACTACAGTTTTTAGCACACTTCTGTCTAGCTAATAGCAGATAAACTGTCTCCCAAGATAACCTACATACAAACTCCGTAGCTCTGAGGTTATGCACACAAAGTTTAGGCCTTCAGGAAACACCATGTAACAACCGGAGTACTTGCCAAGTGGTATTCTACAGCTTTCAAGAACCAGAAACTTTTGGGAGCTTACACAAATATTTGTAGTTGCTTATTAATGAGAAGAAACTTCAAATCTCCTCAGCTACTACATTATAGCTTTTTGTACTTTTCCCTGTAGTATTTCAAGTCAAGCAATGAGTGGGGCAAAACTAATGGGATTAAGAGTTGACAAGGAATTCCATGTTGAAGAATAAAGCCAGGATTCACCTTTTTAATAAAAAGACACCCTCTCCCACCCCCACAAAAAAAAAAAACCCAAAAAACAAAAAAAAACACACAACAAACCAAACCACAACACAAACCCTAACAATCAACCTGTTAAATTTAACTCCAATATATATGGAACTTATCCTGACCACAGCAAACACAAAGCGAATGGGGTAGTGCAAGTCTTCAGTGCTAACTGTGCAGAATTTAACAGTTTTGGACAGCAGTGTAGTGATAACTGTTTACATTAAGTATTCCGATTTATCAGTTGGCCTATTAATTGTTCTACAGAATTTATGGTTTTGTATTCCATTATCAAACTATGGTGGAAGAACCATAATTTTCTTTTCAAATAAGATTTTTATAAGAAGGTTTGAGGGTTTTATGAGAACAAAACAGTAAGTTAACAAGCTTCTTTATGCCTAATGTTTTGGTGTACTGTCATCTCTAGCTCTATATACACGAGCATTAGATTACCTAAAAGACAAGCAGTTCTGTAATTCATTGTGATTGGTTAAGAAGAAGTTCAGATAGAAGCTTACTTGACCCTTGCAGCTGATTAAGAATTACTTCAAGGGGTTAAAGGTTATCTTTAAAATGTCATACCACTGTAACTAGTTTTTTTTCCACCTTGAGGGGAATGTATTATACTGCAAAATGGGAACAGGCTGTAACCATTTGCAAAGTACTGAAAAAGCGCTTTTGTGGTGTTCAGTTTACATTATTTCTTAACACATTTTTAGAGTATTTTCCTCAGCATGAAACCAAGACTTATTCTTGTAAGTCTAGCTTTCTTAAACAAGATTACTAGAAATGGAAGAATAAATTGCAAAAAATACCAGTGATTACTTAGATTAAGTGATTCCTCCTCCCCCAGTTCATATATTCTAACTATACACAGGAAAAATGCTAAAGAACAACGCATCATATTCATAGATGGAATCTGGATACTGCTTCAGTAGTACACTGCATTTGATTGTTTGCACCTTTTTCATGTAACATTACTTTCAGTAAGATTTGAGAGCCACTGTATGTTTTGCAACTTGCCAAGATTCTGTTTCACTATGTTTGAGTTACCACACCTCAAGCTGGGATTTGTGATTCTGAACTGTTAAGAATTAGCTCTTTTGGTCCTTCTAGGAAACTTCCTTGTTTTTCCACCATTCCCATTCCTTTCCCAGCTACCTGAGGGGACAGCAGGAAGCCTAGCAGACACCATTTACTCAGAATTCCATCAATAAATCTTGTCCAGGAAGCAGGGCAATGAATGGACAATTCACTCCCCCTGCAAGAAAGGTCAGTTCCCGAAACTCAAAAGCCACTTGGCAGGGATCACTAGCAAAATGCTTGGCTTCCGGCACATGGCCACCAGCTGGCACCACCATCTATAGCACAAGTGATCTTTATCTAACAAGCCTGAAAAATAAAAATCTTCAGTAAGTCAGCTGAGAAAGATACCTATGCAGGAAAAATATTGAAGATAATTTAAACACTTACAAATAAACCTTTAAAACCTAGCAGATGCAAGTTTTGTGTTGCATTTAAAAATAGATTTAAATATACTTCCCTCTAGTTAGGATTTATAATACTGAATATACACTTGTAACTGAAATTCTAGTAAACTGTAAGAGCTGGTTGTGAGTTCACAGAACAGGCTGTGAATTTGCAATGCATTAATGTCTTTAATATGTAGCAGCTTCAGTATGAATAATACTTCACTTGTTAACCAACAGGTTATTTTTTGTTTTCTAATCATCTGGCATGAGTGAGCACAAACATATTCATCACTTTCTATTTAAAACAAGTAATTGCTAAAATACATGATGTTCAGTCCATCTTAGTACAGTGTAAGTGGTTACAGTGCAACAATTTAAACAGAACATTTGTTTAATATTAAAGATTTGCCTTTTTCCCTACCCCATTTGCCTAGGGAAGGATAATAACCAGTGGAACTACTGTCAGTCCCACATGTCACATCTAGCTGAGTTAACTTTGAAAACCACTGTTTCTTTTAACTCTTCTTGGGATAAGATAAACAGAAGTAGGACATTTCAATGCTGCATTAAGATTTCAGTTTTCTACCTCAAATAGAAACATCAGGTTTGCACAATGGATATATTCAAACTGGTCAGAAAGGACTACTCCCAAACAAGACTGCCATCACACCGAACCACCAATAGGTAAGTTATAATTAGATACAATTAGCATGCATTTATGTCCTTTTCCCAGTTAAACATAATACAGAATAACTTCACACCTCCTAACTGGAGTTACTCATTAAAAAAATCCCCATCCTTGCCAAGTGTTGTTAGCTCCAAGAAATACAATGCTCTGGCCTCTTAGTAAGGTGCAGCAAGACAGATAAAAAGTAGCTTGAAGGCACTCGATACCAGCTAAGTTTTATAGTAGTCTCACTTTAGAATAAAGGATATGATAATAAAAACAGACTGATAACTTAAAACACACTGTAAATTTTTCAAGGAAACATATTTAAGACCAAACTAGTGTTATAGGACAACCTGTAAGTGTGCAAAAACATGGAGAAGGTTCACTTATCTTGATGCTATAAGCTAAATCCAGACACAGTCAGGTGCTGAGCATTATTCCTAGCTTCAAAGTAAGAGGTATCAGTTTCGTCATCTGGCTGAGGTATAAATGGCATAGTTTGATTCTGCAGATTATCCCAGTCCACACCATGAAAGAGAGGGTGATGTTGCAGTTCTGAAACAGAAGTTCATATAAGCATTATAACTTTCCTTTGGTCCAAGCCAATAGCCACTTTGCTCCCTTGATACACAACTGTCAGTAGATTTGCTCTAGTTTTGCAGTTTGCACTTTTGTGAATTTCCATTGGGTTTTGATTACTCCCAACCTCAGTAGGATCAAACTATTATGCCAACTAACTGCCTTCCACTAGCTGGATTGCACATAGTGGATCAGAGGTGCCCTATGGGTGTTTCTTATTATAGGGCACCACTGAAATTTTAAGCCTCACTTCAAATTCTGTTTCTAATTTTGTCAGAGTTCTGTGCTGAGTAGACATGTGAGAGTTGCTCCCTTCTCCACTCCAGGCAACTTGCTTTTTGCTAGCTCACAGAGTGGTCCTCCTCCACTTTGTACAGTCCCCTCTGGCCTACCATAAGACACAGCAGTCTGAACACCCTTACGGTGAAGTTACTGCAGACTACCAGATTCCTCTTTCCCAGCCTGAAAGTGAGATAACTCACCAAGCTGCAAGACTGACTCAAGGAGACCTCCCCCTGCCCCTGTCCGTTCTGACCAGAGGGTGACTGACTTCCTGGCATGCAGGATCTGATGTGTCTTTTACATAGCTTGGAAATACCACTCTGATGAAAGTGGCTTGGCTACTTTAATTCAATCCAAGAAAGCACCTTCTCAACTTAGTGGTATACAAACCCATGTTTTTAATCACCTACACCACAAAAAATCAAAAGTAAATAGAAATAAAATAATAGGACAGTTAAAAGTCACATTTAGAAGAGGGTGGAAGTTTGACCAAGAAACACTCACTATAAATTTTAATTCTAAGCACATACCACAGGCTTTTAAGCTGACAGACAGTAAGACATTAACATTTGTTTATTATTTCTACATTTCCTTATCAAATAATATCACGCAATATATTGTTGTATGTTTTAGACAAAAGGCAGCAAGTCAGAGAGGGAGTCTTCTAGCTCCTTCTAAAAGCTTCAGCAACCATACATACAGCAGGACATGCAGCACAGATCTGCTGTCTCAGAACTGCATGCAGTTCTGCTCTTAAGAAAGTTCTCACATACTGAAAGCTGTCTTCACCTGAAAAGGTGAGCAGACTTCATCATCTTTTCCCAAGTAGTATTAATGTGTACCATAGCTGGCTGTCAGCTCCTGCCCATCTTCTCTGAAAAGGGGCTAAAAAACCAAACCCAAGCATTGGACACCAGTGTTCTCTGACAAATGGTGCTTTAAAGCTTCTCTTATCTGGAAAGACTGAACTCATAGAAGCACAGCACTAGGACATGACATAAGTGGAATTTCTCAGTAAGTTAGGCTTCACTTAGGAGAGAGAAAGGAAGAGTGTGTGTGTGTTGGGGACAGGGAAGAAGATGACAGACAGTGATGGAAACTCAGTTACAATGAGGAAAATGTAATGGTTGTCCTGAAAGCTACTCATCCACCTTCACTTCAGTGGCCTATAAATTGGATAAAGAGATCAGACACAGTTAAAGTTTTTGACAAATAATTAATTTTCAAGAACTTCAGACTGGAAGAAACCATTACACCATCTAGTTTCAATTTGTAAGCATGACAAGCAATTAGATTTCACCCTAATATCCAGGA
Organism: Pterocles gutturalis; assembly: GCF_000699245.1. Lineage (NCBI taxonomy): Eukaryota > Metazoa > Chordata > Aves > Pterocliformes > Pteroclidae > Pterocles > Pterocles gutturalis. The sequence continues at coordinate 16,554 of NW_010114891.1, read as the reverse complement.
ATAAAGGCAATAACTTGTGTTTAACTAAAACACCTTCAAATTAAGACATTAGATGCTTTTTGGGAGACATTAAAGGTCCACAGAATTTTCTGTTGACTTAATGATCTTCAGTCATAACCACGGGCCTTCTCTAATTTGATTTGGCCTGGTTTCAGCCCCTAGCCTTTAGTTTTTCTTTGAGTAAGCATTTCCATAATAATTTCCTTCTGTAGTGATTTCTTGGGCAGTTTTCTCATAAGATTTCTTCCTCTTTTTCCAAAACAGCTCACTCCAAGCTTCCTTTGTGTTATAATTTTTTTTTAATAAAATATAGTCACTGTTAAAACAGCAAACATTTAAGTCCTTCCACAAGGGAAAAAAAATTATATAGACTTTGTATAGTATATACTAACTATGTGTTCCCCTATACATTCAGCAAAGACAGGCTGATTCCTAAGAAAAAGCTCTTTTGAATTAACTTTTGTAGGGGGCTTCTCTCTCTGACTACAGGCTTTTAATCAACGTTCCCAAAATCAGTCAGGTCAAAGACCCCAAATACCTGTTACTGGGTTAGGTAAGAGTGAACTTTGGTACATCAGATGTCAAGCACTAAACATCCATAGCAAAACAGCATTAAAGCTAAACAAAAGTTCAATTAAAGAAACCCACCCCACTCACAAAATTTCATAATTCAAAAGGGCAAAATCCCACACAAGAAATATAGAAAACACCACAACTTGTTAAGTGTTCTGGCACTATACATGGAACTTTTAAATAGGCATTTATTAAGTTTCAGGAGGAGGACATCACCACTTTGAAATTTTTAATTAGTTGCAAAGAATACAAGAGAATTTTAATACTAACCCTTCAATCCTGCTCTCTTAGTACTGTCAATTGTTAGAAGAATATCTATTGCATTTTGGGCGTTATCAGACAGCTTTTCTTCACCCTCAGGCCAGGGAATATCTACAAAGATGCAGATGAGTCAGTAACTCAAACCATAAACCAAGTGTTGGGAATACATAGTTTCCCTGATTACCGAAACAGATTACCTCTTTTCAAAATATTTTGAAAGACCTGTGTTGGTGTTTCATCATTGAAAGGTGGAATTCCAGTTAGAAACTCAAACAGACAAACTCCAAGGGCCCACCAGTCTACAGCAGAACCTGATAAGAGAAAACCAGGTCATTACACTAACACAAATGATATTTGCAAAGATTTGAAGATTAGCCATTGCAGAAATTGAAAAGTGCTTAAATTCTGCAAAATCTCTTGGAAATGAAGGAAGAGACAAAATAAATTATACTTGATAATCATGCAGAAGATTAAAAATGTAATAAAAGGCTTTTTAAAGCCAGCCTGCTCCTTAATTCATTATAGATAATATCAAGGCTTACTGATAAAAGCAAGGGGGCTCTTAAGAACAATCTAATTATCAACTCCCATCACAGAGAATTCAGGACCTGACTTCTCCAAGAGATTGTTTAGTGATACGAAACATTTGTCTTTAACAACTGATCTAGAGACTGGATGAGCATTCCATATTGTAACCCGTATGTTTCTCTCAGTTCTTTGAGAAGACTCCAAGAATTCAAACTACTGAACTTAATTTTCATTTGTCTAAATTTAATGTCAAAATATTGAAGACAGTTTGCAGAGATGAGCTAGCACGGAAGAAACTGGAATTACTTTCCATTACACTAAAGCTGATTAGGGCAATCTATCTATCTATCCTGTTATTAAATAATTTTGGTTTACCATGTTCCAGGTTGGTTTTTTTTGTGCCAATCCCATCTTATTAACCTACTTATAAACACACAGGCAAAGCAATCCCAGGCACCACTGCATGCATTCTAAGCTTTCTGCACCTTTAAGCCATGCCTGCTCTACTGTATAAAAAATAGATGCCACGCTTGCTACAAAAAAAAAATAATTTTTGAAAGAGAGTAAGTGTAATTTTTCTTGGCTTTTTTTGATATATAAAAATATTGAGCCACCTCCATGTTAACAAAACAAATGTTTTGAGCCATTTCAAGAGGCCTATTGACTATGGTTAGAAATGCTGAAAACTGAATGCATAACTAACACTCAAGTGGAGACCATTCTGCAGGGGTCACTATTAGGACCAGTGTTGCTTAACACCTTGGAGACACAGACAGCAGGATCAAGTGCACCCTCAGCAAGTTTGCCGATGACACCAAGCTGTGTGGTGTGGTGGACAACTGGAGGGAAGGGATGCCATCCAGAGGGACCTTGACAGGCTGGAGAGGTGGGCCCATGCCAACCTCATGAAATTCAGCAAGACGAAGTGCAAGGTCCTGCACAGGGGTCAGGGCAATCCCAAGCACAAATACAGGCTGGGAGAAGAATGGATTGAGAGCAGCTCTGAGGAGAAGGACTTGGTGTTGGTTGATGAGAAGCTCAACATAACCCAACAATGTGCACTCGCAGCCCAGAAAGCCAACCGTATCCTGGGCTGCATCAAAAGAAGCGTGACCAGCAGGTCGAGGGAGGTGATTCTCCCCCTCT
>NW_010114891.1:0-13918 GCF_000699245.1 Pterocles gutturalis | reverse complement strand
CCTGTAATGAGTACAGGCTGAGAGAGTTGGGGTTATTTAGCCTTGAGGAGAAGACTCCAGGGAGACCTTATTGCAGCTTTCCAGTACTTAAAGGGGGCCTACAGAAGAGATGGGGAGGCACTCTTGACCAAGGAGTGTAGTGATAAGATGAGGGGTAACAGTTTCAAGCTGAAAGAGGGCAGATTTAGATTAGATATTCAGAAGAAATTTTTTCCTGTGAGGGTGGTGAGACACTGGAACAGGTTGCCCAGAGAAGCTGTCAATGCTCCATCCCTGGAGGTGTTCAAGGCCAGGCTGGATGAGGCTTTGAGCAACCTGGTCTAGTGGAAGGTGTCCCTGCCCATGGCAGGGGGGGTGGAACTAGATGATCTTTAAGGTCCCTTTCCAACCAAAACCATTCTATGATTCTATGAAACTAGTAATCTAATGCACTTTTAGCAACTTTTAACAGCAGTAAGAGTGCCCCACCAAGCTAAGCATATCAAAGCAGTGATATTACATCCACTGTTGTTAAGAGATACTTGGATGTTCAGATAAAATATTCCCAGCTTCAGTCAAAGTCTAATAAGATCACAAATCTGAACAACGTAGTAACACAGGTTTCAGCAGCAATTTTTCCCACCTGAAGTTTAACTACAGATTAGATTAACTCCTATCATATCCCTGCTCAATCATGTCTATCAAAATTTGAAGCAAGAAACAGAAATACCAGGTCCTGAGCAACTGAGCCTTCTTTATCCATACGCCAAGTAAATCAGACTGATAACAAAGTGAAAGGAAGCAATGAGAAAAAGTATCTCTGTTTTATTTCCTGTTACACAGTGTCTTTAATAATGCTGACTTTACATCTGAAGTAAAGGCTTATGTGTGTGATTTCTGATAGTCACAGTAATGCTGACATTTCCCAAATCTTTTGTGGAAGCTATCATACATTCTTCTATGGAATGCATATTGTACATATCTTTCTCTACAGAAAGATTGTTCACCCAAACAATTTTCTTGAAATTGTGATCTAGTTATACTTTGACTGTTCACAGTTATGCTGAACACGCCATTTCTGCACAGCATATAGCAAACTCACCAGAGATCAGAGTCCCTGCATATGAAAAGACAATGAAGCAAGAACATTACAATCATTGCAAAAACCCCTAAGAAATACAAACATCAAATATGAATCTCTGAAGGCATAGCAATGCAGTTTTTCTTAAGGTAGTAACTCAACAATAAAGAAAGATGACAATGTTAAATCTAGGTTCAAAACAGAAATTAAATAGTTTCCTAACATGATTATAGTTCAGGATTACAACTTCATTTACAAGCCAGTCAACAAAACCAGAAATATTTAGTGAGGAAAAGCTTTGAGTTCTAAAGCCAGAAAACCCTGGCTTCACTGAAGGTAATCGGAGATTTGTCATTTCCTAACATAAAGCCCAGACTCTTTGGAAGTTATCCCTCAAGCCTGAAAACACTCAGTTGCATAGAAGTCACCTTGCATCCAAGTTTCACATGGCCTGCATAGCACTGATTACATTTCCAAACTATTATCCACTTTTAATGCCTCCCAAATAATCAGGACTCCTAAATGGAAGTGCAAACCAACTACATACATTTAGTAATTTTAGTTGTTAAATTATTAAATCTCTTCATGCAGTTCTAGTTAATGTATATTGGCTGCATACAGCAGAATTTTATTGTTCCACTGACTAGTAATCACTATTTCTCAATGAGGATATATCTCAATTTTCCTAAGACTATTGGTTCTACAAAATAAAAGCATACTTTTGAGATGAAAATAAAATGTAATCATAAATACAACAAAAGTATTAGGGATACATTGCATTTATTTTTTTGTTCATGGTTCTTGCAAGGTAACAGGAAAATATTGCAGTCTTTTTGTTGATCTCAGTGAAGCTCAGGATTTGAGCCAAATAAATTTGTGTCCTTCAAAGTTGTGATATTTTCTTATAGTATTTTGCAAAAAAATATATTTGATGGCTGCTACTGTCCACTTATATGGAAGATCCCGCCAGAAATCTTAAGCGTTTCATGAGGTCACTCTATTCAATAACTGACTTTAATGCAACTTTATAAACTTGTCTGTATGCACAGAACATTTTAACATCAATAAACACAGAATGCATTCTAAGAATAATTGGAGGCCTAATCTTTCATATTAAATTTCATTAGGTTTCCCCTTTCCCACCCCAAAGAATCTTTAACGACACTCAGGATGACCAAGCTGTGATTCCTAAGATACACAGAAGTCTCAGGCTGCCTAAGTACAGCTTCCAATACATTAGATTAACAGCAGTCAAAACTATTCCAGACAGTCAAAACCCCCGGTCATGTCAAAATAGTAAATGGAAGGAGCAGCTGAAGCAAACACAGCCATCCATGTTGGCAAAAGCAAGCACTAGGTATTTTTAAGGAATTCACTACTGCACTACTTGAAGGGTTTACAGCTCTGGAGACATGTAGAAATGTAAATATGCCACTTTTCAAGTACTTAAAAACTCCATAGTTTGTCTTACCATGAGGCTTTGTCAAAAGAAGCTCAGGTGCCAGGTAGTCTGGGGTCCCTAGGATGCGTTCACCTTCTACCGGGGCAGCTCCTCTTCTTACACTCTTTGGAGTCCTATATGGTGTGCCAGCATCTCCCTGATGAGGTGTCTTAAAAGACACAACAAAGATCTCAGATGTTAAACAAAACCAGCTGAGAAAATCCCATCTCAAGTGTTAGTAATGGGTATAACTGTTGATACTTAAATTCAAGCCAAGAACATGTCACAAAATTTACATTCCCTGAGAAAGTATGTGTGAAAAGTGCTTCTGTTTCTTTATCCCAACCATCCTGAAGCACAGAAAGATGCGTACTCTTTAAGAAACTTTTCCTACGTTTCTCCTCCAGTACAAATCCATAAGTAACATCTCCAAAGAAAATCCTGAAAAAATACCAACCACTCAAATTCCTTTCAAATTCAAATCTGAAGATAACCTACTAAACAGAAGGTCAAAATAGCCTCCAGTTTTAGCACTGAGTTCTTTATATTAGCCAATGAAAAGCAAGCATATATGTCAAATACCTGGGGGGAGGGAAAAAAAAAAATCCTGAATTTTCTCATATATTGCGTACCAGATGTACTCAAAATACATTCAGTAAGCCCTTTATTGTTTGACCTGCTGGTTGCATAACACCTGCAGATGTAGTTCTGCTCAGGTTAGACTTAGTGACTGTTTATAGCTACACAAATCTTAAAGTAATTTGGGACATTATTTGAAGATAAAATATGCAGAGTTGCAAAGAGATGAATAAATTCTCACAGCCAATAGGCTGACTGCAATGAAAAATTTCTTGTTACGACCTGGAGTACTACTAAATTATTTTGTAGAGATTCTCATTCTTTATTTTTCAATATACCCTTAATTCCCATATATCTGGTATAGTTTTGTTTACAACTTCATCTTCAGTGCAGCAGAGATCAATTCATTATGACTATGCCATAAAGGCTACAAAATCCACTATTAAAATAGAAAACAGGTTACAAAAACATAGTGCCATCAGTCATTTATTTCTCAGGATATGAAGTGCATACTACTCTGACTCCATTTTAGCTGAATGCAAGCTAAGTTTCATAGTCAATTAAAATTTTATGCAGATGAAACAGAAGCTAGCAATTCAGACAAAGACATCGGAAAAAACAGCTTTCCCAAAAATAAATGTTTTGAGTGTCCCCTTTTGGTGGACCAAATCATTAAAACAGACTGCCAGTTCTGTCAGAAAGCTTTAAATCTTGCAACTAGAATCTAAGTAAGGTCTTGTAAAGCTATGTCAGAATGAAACAGGAAATTGACTGAAAAGTATACTTTTACTTTTCCCACATTAGGGCTCTAGCTTACTTTAGGACAGTATGATTTCTACTTACTATCAGAAGGATGAAAGAGTCAAAGAAAAACTTCATAATCTGCAAGCAGCTATTACTGTTTACATCAATCTTTGTAATAGCCTTGTAACTGGTACTTGAGAGTACACATTACACCATCACTTTTGCCACGACAAAGAGAAAATAGAGGGCACAACAGCAGTTACTAGCAGCTGAACAGCATTTGCCAACAGTTAATTACTCACAGGAAGTACCATGCTGCACAAAAAGTAGGATGAGATAAAATAGCACAAGCTTCCTTTATTAGTTCATTACAAAGCAAAGAATTTCTCGGCAAGGTGGACAGGCAATGCATGTTGAGCCAGAGGCAGACCAGTAGACACACAGTTCTTGATAAGCTCTTACAGAAGTTATACTTTTGGCTATACAAATGCAGTAAGTGAAAGCCTGTCAGCAAAGGTCACTTTGACAGACTACCTCAAACTACTTCAATTTTCCCTAAATTAACAACTGAAATAATTTCAGATCACTAGCATCTAATGCATGCACAAAGTTTCTACATGCCTCCTTACATACCTGGTAGACCCTATATGGTCGTCCTTTCTGTAATGGAGTAATAGCTGTTGGGTAAGAGCCACTACAAGCAGGTGAAAGATCCATTATATCTAAGGAAGCCATGCTACATGGCTCGGATACGTTGGATATATTAATTGGGCTATTATAACTTCGAAAAACAACAGCATTTTTTTTTAAGAGATTCAGTGCTTCCACCATCTTTTCTGAAGGAGCAGATACTTGGTCAAGGTAAGTTTCTTTCATGTGTTTTTGGTCATTATCCTTTTCAGGATGTAACAGTTTGCAGTCCTGGACATTACGTGCTTCCTCCTCATTTTGTAAAGCATTTGGTGATGTTATTAGCATGCCTTCTGTTTTTGGTTCCTCAAAGGAGATGTCTTTAACACTTCTGTCCAAATCTAAAAGCTGCTTTTCTAAATGGCTTTCTGCAACAGACATTTCAGGAAATGATAAGTCAGAATCTGCACTGAGGATTCCTAAAAGTTTTTCGTCATCAGTGCCTAAAAAACTTGAGTTCATATACTCCGTTTTATCGCCCTTTTCATAGTCTGCATCCAGATCACACATAAGATTTTTGGCTATTATTGGAGTAAGCGATCTTTCTACTGTTTGCTGGTTACCAATAAAATTCTTAACTTCTTCCTTGCTTTTGCAGGTGTCACGTAGGCATCTATCATCACAAAGTATTAATGACTGAATTTCTGTTGTCAAACCTGTCCTTTTGTTTGCTGGAAATTCTGAGATTTGACAGCCACGTTTATATTCCGCATTGCTTTTTTTAACATAGTTGAGTTCCTGACAAGGACTAGTGTCAACTAATTCAAAACTTCTTTTTACACCTGGCTTTTCAAAAATCTCTTCTTCTTTGATAGACTTCACAGGCTCATTCTGGTTTGAGTGTGACTGTTGTTGATTGGAAGTTTCTGCTGTTTCATTAGTCATCTCTCTTTTATTTATGAAGCATTTTTCTTCCCAAATCTTATTTTCACAAAGACATTTTCTGACTATGCCTTTCCCATCCAGTGTGGTCACAGGAGTACCTGTTATATCAGAATGTTCACTTCCCAACTTCTGCTTACTACCAGAATCATTGCTGCTGATGGGAGAAATGGCAGACTCCAATTCTTTTTTCTTTAAACCTTTGATACCTTTGCTATTCAGTAATTCTACATTCGAAAGGAGAGCTGACCCATTGTTACTTGTTTTGTCTGTTGTAGAACATTGTTCATCTTCATTTTGCTGCAAATGAGCACATTAAGTTTTGAGTATCGAGAAAAACAGGATTACAGCATTATAGAAATGTCCTTTAAAATACCTTATTTCTACTTCCCTAAAGAACTGCAAATTGGCAAGCATTACTTATTGTTTATAACTACTAGTAGCAACAAAAGTGACATACATTCAAAAAAATTCAAAACTACATTAGGGATAATTTGATAACTTGACTTATAAGAACATAAAATAAGCTTACTAGAATACAATAGATTATGCAGTATTTTTAAATGCTTAAGGGTGAAGAAATATAACAATTAAAGTTGTTTTTGTGATTTTATGCTAAGAAGTTAAGCTACAGAAGTTCTCAGTTTCCAAGAAACCCCAAACCAAAGAACCCCATCATACTACCCTGTGGCATATTATACTTCAGAGATGACAAAAGGAAAAATATGATATCACTACTATTTTAGTAACACAATAGCAAAAATAAGGCCCTGGGAAATGGACAGATAAAACAAAGAATTATAAATTGTTTTTAACATAATGTTTTGTGTGTGACCTAAATAGGAATCGTGGGAAGGGGCTACATAGCAAAGCAGCATTTTCTTTTAAGTCTGTATTTGTACAGAATTTCATTAACAGTTTAAAATAGGAGAAAATATTTTGTATCAGCTGTAATTACTGATGTTAGGTTAGTTGATACAAAACCCTTCAGTAATATAAACCTTAAACTTCTTCAGTTTTTAACAGCTAGAAGAAGTTTGAAGTGTGTTTTTAAATTATTTTTCCCAAGTTTTGCCTTTTAAAGAAATGCTTTTGTCTGCTCATAGAACTATAGGGATATGATCAGCTTCCAAAGAGCCAGTGCTCCCAGCATTGCCCACCTTATGAAGAATAGGGCTAAACCAGTGCTGTCCAGTAGAAGCCTTCTCTTTCACTCTTTTGCTGCAGGCTAAATGGCATTTGCTTTTCCTGTTATGTTGCACAGGACTACTATTTGTTTGAAGAAAAAAAAAAATACCAGTTTGATCAAAAACTCCTAGTCAGCAAGGATTATGACCCCTGCTCCTTCTCCTGTAGGAAGGCTTCTCTATACTTACCTTCCCCGATTATCTCAAGTGGAGGATATCTGCAACAATGCATATACAAGTACAAGCTAATTTTAATTTATAGAGGAAAGATGAAACAGTCCTGACCTCTACATCTTTCTCCCACCTGGGGCTGCTGCAGGATTCCGATTCCATACTGGACAGGTATGTGTGCAACTGACTACTGGCACTGGAGGTACCAAACCTTTTTGTTGACTGAAGTAGAGTAGGAGTTAAACTTCTCACTGGCATCACAGGAGTTAACTGAGAAGTATCAAGATCTTGATAAGAAAACAAAATAATAATTCAAGTGTTGATATAAATAGGCAACATATATGAACCAGCTTCACACTACCTCAAGCTTTCACATCAAAGGAAGTCATGGAAAGGTACGCATGACATCATGATTTCCCTTGTCATCTTTCACATACAGTCAATTCACTCCTTTTTTGAAGTAGAGACTGGCCAAGAATTTAAAAAGCAATATGAACACTAGCACCATAACAGCCTTCTTTCTCACCTTTTATCAAGCACATCCAAGCCACTCACAAAAAATTAAAAGACCATAACCTTACAGCCAGAGTATTGCTCAGTACAAGGCTTGGTATACTTACATGTTTTGACTAAGTTAGCTGAAAGAGGCGTATTTTCCTTTTGGACCATAGGTAAGGGAGAAACCAATCCATGTAGACTGTCAGAAGATTGACTTGACTTGTGCCCTGGCATTTTCATTCCAACAGGAGTATACTATCAAGCAGGAAGAAGCATAATTAAAAGTTAATGGAGCCTGAACAAAACATCCAGGACTGAGAGCGTAACTTCACACATTCCTTATTATGTTTGCATTGGAGCTTAGATATGCCCATTTACCAAATTTTTTGAAGCACAACTGATAGTCAACAATTTGAAATATAGTCCAAGGTAATCACTTCAGAACTTCAAGGTACTGGAAATATGCATCATTCTACCAGCTGGCAGAAGAGGTGCAAGAATAGCCTTATCATTCCTATTATTACACTTAAGATAGCAAGTAAACTAAAAGAATGAAGTACTTCAAAGACAGTGAAAACTACTTACAAAACCCAGAGAACTTATGAGAGACAACAATTGTCCTGGAGTACGGGAGTAGTCTTGTTTTGGCTTTGCCATTGATGGTGTAGTAAGGATATCTATCATATTTATCTCTACAAACAGATAAAAAAAACAGGAAGCAGGGCAGTTTTTCCTTTTTCTATTAAATAAGCAAAACTACAGCCATTCACAAGTTTTATCAAGAGAAAAAATTTAGTCACATACTGAACAAATATACAAAACAAGCCACCAAACCCAAGTGAAGACCTACCCATACGTTCTTATTCAACACAAGCTGTTTCTTCCTGTACATCCATCAAAAAGTTACCATTTATAAACACAGAAACTATAGAAATCAAATTTATTTTCCAGCATACTACAATGTAAGTGTTAAGTTTTCTAACTTGATACGAGCTTTGTTTTTAGGTAGGAATTCCAGACTATGGCCTGTGGGTGAAGATGGTAAATTTGATTCAAAGGCTGCCTTCTCTCCCAAAGACATCTCAAAAAAAGCTACAGATTAATTTTTTCATAGGTGAAAATTTAACCTGAGATGCCATTTTTTGCTCACTAAAGCTAAGTAGGCTTGTAGCTTACATATTATGTTCAACTAGACACAATAATCTGTCCCATTACAACTCACCATTTAAAGTGGTGTATTATAGAAAATACAGTATAATTAGAATTTTTCTCTCATTAATCAGAAACTCCATAGACAATTCTGAATTTTTACATTCCTTTGAATACATAAAAAGGATGCACACACCAGCAGCTGTCTCAAAAAACTAAACTGGTGCTGTGCAGCATTAGCTTGGCTAGTATGGATAAAGGGTTGGAGGTACAAGCTAGTTCAGGAACTGACTATTCACCTTAAGACCTGCAGCCTATTGCCTGTGCCAGGCAGTCATTTGACTATTCAGCTCGATTTACTGCTACTTGAAAGCAGTATGTTCATACGCTAAAGCACTGATTTATAACCTTCTGTTAGGGACTCGAGACTCACCACCTCCCCTGGTCCCTAACATTAATGTCTGGAAGGTCCCAGTTCAGGTTGGAAATTAGTATATACAAGGACAGAAGAGCATGAACCTAAGGACAGAAACAGCTAGAGGTACACCAAGAAAGTCCCGGAATTATTCATCCACCCTTTGAATTCTCTTAGGGGATTTCACTGAAAATTCGAAATCCATATCCCTCAAGAGAAATGGCTCTAGATCATATTTCATACACTCTTGTTCCAAAGAATAAAAGCTTAACTTCTGAAGTGCAATGCACAGAGCAGACCCTTTTCTAGCATGTACCTTATCAGTACCTACCTACTAGAAATTAGACATTAGTGCAACATTTGGGCTACTTTAATTGAAAGCTACCACCTACAGGCACGTAAAGCATTCAAGAATACATGAATGGGACACAAAAATACATTCCAATACAACTCAAATGATACAGACAACTCTTACCTCTGTTCAGAGTAACTCTGGAAAGCCCAAAGTCTGTCAACTTTATATGGCCCTGATTAGAAATTAGCATATTGTCTGGCTTCAGATCCCTGAAGACATGAACATAGTTGAAGTCAGCAAAAAGACAACTGAGCAACATTAAGAAAGTTACCCAACCAGAAACATTCAATATAAAACACTGATTATAGCTGTTCCTCAGTAACATCTTAGCCAGCAGAAGATTCCAGTTGGAGGAATACACCAAAACAATTAAACATATCTAGCGCTAAATATTGCGCAAACATCTCAGGCCTTGTAAAACTGTCGCAAGAGTTGCAGCAGGTTTAACAAGCATTCTTGAGGAGTACTGCCATCACAACACTTACTAATGCTCCTACACATTTTACATGCTCCTACACATGATGGTACACGACAAGCAAACCTCTAGTATAAGTTTTCTCGTATGTTCTCTGTAGCACTACTGATGTAGCGAAGAGCTCTCACTACAGAAGCAGCATTAGAGTAGTCAATGTCCCTTTGTCCTACAGTTAAACTTTTGCAGTATCCAGAGGGTTCCTGAACTAATGGTCATATAAAAACCACATGGAGATGTGACCTAGAAGGCAGCATAGGTGCTAATATGCCACTGTACTGGATGAGAGCATGCAGGCAGGGGAAGGCAGTGCATATTTGTCTGCTTAACGTATATGAACAGATTTTATTTTAGGTGTTGTTGTACTGCTGCAGTGTACACATGCAAAAAGCTTCCAGAAGCTCTAGCAAATGATGTAGCTGTTACTACTAAATGGTGATTGGTTATGTTTTTGAGTGAAAAATTAAAAAGCCAAACTACTAAATACTTATAAGAAAAAAAAAGCAAGTTTTACCTGTGGATTATCCCATGCCTGTGAAGATAGTCAAGAGCCAATGCTGCTTCAGAAATATACTTAACAGCCATTTCTTCATCAAAATATCCATAAATATGGAGAAGAGATTTGACATCTCCACCAATAAGGTACTCCATCACCTGCCATTCAAGTGTTTTAAACACAACATTTTAAAATATTTCAAATTTGCAAGTAAAAATATAAAATAGCTTTCACCCCTAGGAAAGTATAAATTCAAAGTGCTGAAGCTGACAGAAGCTTCCTTGTGCTAATTTCATTTCCCATGCAAGACTTCTCACTTGGATAAAATAATTAAAGCTTCAGATGACAGAGGACATGAAACATTTTCTTTTAATAAACCATTTACTTATTTTATATTATTTGCCCAGCCTACTTTCTCTAGTCAGCTCTCAAGTAACTACTGTAATCAGCTTTTTAATTAGCTTCTGAAAGATTTCTATATTATAGAAAATAAATTGCAAAGCACTTCCAGGAAACTCAAGGCCTGAAGCTAAAGACCACTGACATTTTGTTTAGTATAGAACAGGTATCTCTATTTTATTTTGCAAGTGTTTATATACAATATTAAATTCAGACCTGAGCCTTGTGAAATATGTGCAAATTTCCAGAAATGTATACCTTGAGAGCTACTGTGCATTTAAGACATGAAAAAGAATGTTTAAAAAATATACACATCCACAAAATTATGCAGACGCACACATTATCATGGTCCATGTCATATTCAGCAAAAAAGAAAAGTTAGTGTGGTCTCAAACTCATTCTTCAATAACAAGAATGAATTTACAGGGTTTTGGTCAAGAAATCTCACCGGTACTTAGATTCCAATATACAATACTGCTCTATATATGACTCCAGCAACTCCTTTACAAATCCTTCACCCTGAACTCCTCTACTCCTCACAGCAGTTAACAGAGACTCCAGGAAAAGAAGCCTTCATTTACACTCAAAATGCATTGTAGGACTGCATAGCTACCTCACCTCAGACTTTAATCAAGCTGTTCACCATGTGTGCTTACAGCAAACAAGACACATTACAATGGATCCTTTGTAGACAGTCTTAATCCATACCACCTTTATGTAGAGACCATATTCAAGTCCTACAGTGCTCCACATAAACTAGCACTTAGTTCTGCCACTCAGTTATCCTCTTGTCATCTAGGCCAACTACCATAACGAATTTTGAGCATTGACAATAAGTAAAATGGATTTCCTTTTAAGTGAGCCACAGGGTATCTTTCCGTCACTTGGATTCTGCTTGTACAGAATGGTTTCTTATTTTGTTTTCTCTAAGATTTCTATATATTCCTAAAACAGATAAGCTATTACAAGAGACTCTTCGTAAAAAACGGGAACACAGGTAGAAAGATCTCAAGGGTACCAGGGCAACAGTGCAACCGTTTCACTTGTTCAACCATTCTGAGAAAGAAGAAAGGAGAAGTGACCAAAGAATATCCATTCACTACCATAAAAATGTGTTTTCCAGGCATGAATGTGGTTCTGCACTCTGTTTCCAACACCATTATAAAGAACCGCAGCCATTTATTTACTCACTAAATAGATGTTATTAGCTGACTGAAGTGAGTAGTACAAGTGCACAATGAAAGGACTTTTACTGAGAGCCAATGCATCCCTCTCTGCCTGGACCTGGTGAACCATGTTTTTGTTGATCATGTCTGCTTTTTTCATCACCTGAAAAACAAAACAAAATCAAGTAGATAAACATTATTTTCTTTACTCAACCCGCAGTTTCTTTAGTCAATTAATTTATCTCTATACTTGAAACTTGCATATGTGTATACATATAAAACAGAACTGTAACTTCATATAGACAGAATCTTAAACCACAGGTTACTAGAGAATCTTTTTCATTGCTCTCCTTCTAATTCAGTTCAGACTGGAAATCACACTACCAATATTTACTGCAGTTGCACACACTGGAAAATTAGTGTTTAGGCTGTATTTGAAATTAAGCTTCCCTGAGTTAATCCTCTTAATACACAACTCAGAACCAGGAAAAAATGTTCAATGCTTAGATATACCCTTGCTGCTCAAGTCTTTCCATCTCTTTGGAAAACAAGATATATGGCCTGAAGCTTGAAAACAGTGCAGCAGTAAGCCATCCCATCATGGTATCCTCAAGTGCAAGACTGCAACTACTCCAACCTCTAATTCTTAACTTTGCAAAGAAAGCAAGTGAATTTTTGCTTAATTTAAAATTTACAATCAAAGTCACCCAACAAATATTTGTTTCCTTGGAAAGAAGCCTCTAAGGCATGCAACTCACAGCAAAGAAATAACAAGTTTAACTCTGAATTAGGCTCTAATTCCTGTATCGTATTACTCCACTATATGTTGATAGCCACCCAAAATTAATCTTGAATAGAAGGTGTATAGCAAAGCTAATGGGTGTTTAGGCAAACACTGCACACACACTGGAAGTCTGCCCACCTTCAACATTTTTAGTACAAATACGTATGGTGATATTAAAGCAAGTTTAATTTATCCATTCTCTATGAAAGACAACTGTTAAAAAGTTGAATCTACAGCTACCACCACCATTCAATAACAGAATTTGATAACAAGTAAAAATAGCAAGACATAAGAAGGGTAATTTGATACCTACTATGTAAGTGTTGTCCGTAACTACAAAAATATTTAGCATATGTTAAATTAAAAAGCTTGAATAGTCCATAAATCTCGCTGCAATAGGGATAAAGAATTTACACAAAAGCTTCTAGGTCACAATGCTTTCCGTAAGTTTGTGTAAGATATGAAAGCAATACAACTGAACTACTCTAGATGCAGTACCTAGACTACAGAAAATTAGTTTCCACAGCTACCATCACTATTATCAAAATTGACACAAAAAAAAAATCCCAAGACATACACAGAAAGCACTTTCAATAAGTGTTGGGCTTAACCATACAAGTATTTAGCATGTGTTGAGTGTTGTAGCAATCCATAAACTTCACTACAATAGTGCCAAAGGATTTACACTAAAGCTTTCACCTCATTATAGTAAAGCTTTCACCTTCATTATAGTAGAATGTAGACACATATAGCTCTGAACAGCAATGGCTATTTTGCACGACTGTTTTTACATTTCCTTTTTTTATGTACTATGCAGCTGGTGCTAGTCCTTGTAATTGCACAGTCAAGCTCACACAGACCATCAGTAAAGTTTGTACTACTGACAAGCCTAATCTTTAGTCCTTTGAATATCAAAACAGAAAATGCAACCCTTTCTTTTTAAAAAAAGTGTAATCAGTAAAAATACTTTTTATAATTTGTTCTCTTTACACATCTCAGAAGCAGACTTTTCATTTTTGAACAAATGTGAGAAGCCCTCCCCGCGGCAGGACAGCTGGATGTAGTCACTACAAGCATTCACAAGCACGAAGCAAAGAGCGCACTGACGGCCGGGAAGGCCTTTGGCGTAGCTTCCTCGACTTTAAGGTACTTCTCAAAGCAGTCGTCATTATCAGATGCCTCCTAACCAAAGCCTCCAGGCGAACTGGACCGTGGGGAGCATGCCGAGCACAGCCCCGCGGACAGCACCTCTCCAGGCACCGGGCTTCTGCCAGAGGAGCGGCAGCGCCCGAAACCCCCAGTGCTGGCAGGCGGGGGACTCGGGCCCAGGCAGGCCTCGGCGGAGCGCCTCCCTTCCCCCTCGGGACACCCCTTTCCCAAGCGGGGTGTCAGGAACGCGGGGGGCGGCAGCGCCTCGACATCAGGCAACG
>NW_010114890.1:32627-44956 GCF_000699245.1 Pterocles gutturalis | reverse complement strand
TCTGTGATTCTGTGATTCTGTGAAAGTGTAAATAACTCCTAATCATATTTTTACGTGATAAGAGCAGATTTTTGTTTTCTGTTTGTTTGTTTGTTTGTTTGTTTGCTTTCATGGTCATCCCAAGGTTGCATTCATCTCACCTAATGTTAGCCACATAACATTACATACCTAATCTGTATTTGGAGTCTAGACTGCCTTGGTAGTCTATAGAAAGAGAAAGCACCTCCAAAGGGTGATTTATCTGCATGTACACATATCTAAGAAGATTACTGAGATGAATTGTCCTAAAATGGCAATTCATTAAGATGGCTAAAGTTGGATATGGTTCTCAGACTTGTTATAATTTTGCACAACTTCAGTTTTCCACACTGCAAGTACCAGGCTTTCATCCACTTGAAGGAAATTCCTATGTAAATATAGTGATCTTGATTCTCCTCTGATTCTCACTATTTACATTGAAGTCCTTTCATGGATCTGACTGATATTTACTTCAGATATACACTGATAAAACTAAGACGAAAATATGGTTCAAAAAGGAAAATATGATTCAATATTCTTATAAGCAAGCAACCTCTCATAATTTCTAAAGGTAAAACAATTATAACAGGAGTAAGATTATCTGGTAGTGAAAATAAACATTGCCCTATTGAAGGCAGCGGCTCTGTGCTGATTTACATCACTTGACAATCATCCAGTGTCTGTAAATGTGAGTGGACAGAAAGGATAATGACTAGTCTCATTTTTTAGTATATAGCTAGTCTCATTTTTTAGTATATATATTTTTTTAAGCAGGTTTTACTGAAATATATTTCTCTGGGATTTCATCAATCAATATTTACAAGATTCCCATGAAATAGATAAGGCCTGAAACAATATGTTCAGGGCCTTGTTGAACAACTCAAATATGTCTGTAATTCACACTAGGAGGAATGTTCCAATGTTCCAGGTATTAAATTACCCACAGGCTGCAGCTGAACAATTCAATACTCAATCTGCTAAAAGCCGAAGGAAATAAAAATCACATAAGGAATTCTCATCTAAAAAAAAATATTTTATTTCTAATTCATGATTTGTGGTGACAGTTTAACTTACATCATGTCGCACTAACACAAAACAACAATCCTATTTTAGAAAAGGAGAGTTTAACGTAGAGAAAAAAAGAAAAAAAAAGTAGAGTAGTTCTCCTCAAACAGATCCTTACACTATCAGTTTGGACAGTGAGCAGTCAATCCAAATTTAACAGGCAGATGGAGACAGAGCAGATGAGTAAGTGCGTCCTCTCTATTTCAGGAGCTGGCAGGCACTGTGGTTCACCAGCCATGTGAGTTATGTTTTAAATAGGTTAGCATGTCTATAATTTACAAAGAGGAAATGCAGTTAACAGAAGGAATGAGCTAAGCATCTGGTTTACATCGCTAACTGGAGTTGTGTTTCTTCAGGTAGTCTGAATGGAGGAACCCGACAGGAGAACAAAACCCCATCGTTTAATAGCGATCATTTTCTTGAGGACATTTATTGACAAAGATGAGCTTAAAGGACACAGTGCAGACTTAGGTTCACGACTACTCACATTTACAATACAGATCATTCTGTGGGAAACTGTAAGTCAGCTTCAGAGAGTCTTAACTAAAATTTCAATGTTCACTTACACTTAGCTCTGGAGATGTTAAAATCATGGAGTGCGCCCTGATGATCAAATTTTTCTGCAAATGAATCCATAAATACTTTCAGTTGGGCATTGAGCATTGATGAAAAGTCCTAGCAAATGGACTACACTTGTTTCAAAGGGACTAACCAACCACTTTTGGGAAAATCAAGGCTATTCATTAACAGAAGTAATGGACTTCCTCAATACGCAATGCTCTTCTTTTTAAATAATTTTTCCGGCAATATCTCAGTACTGTATTAGAACAGTGTTCTGCTAGAAGAAATATTATTTTTTGGATGAGACATAAAACTGAACACCTGATTGTCCATGCTGAACAAAGAATGCAGGAAATTGCCCAAGTCACTTAAAATTAGGGTGCTGTCCGGCTGCTACTCTTTGTGCTTGCCAGCCTCCCATTCAACATTGACTGGAGTTCTGTGTATGAATGTCTAATATTTCTAAACCATGCTTCCAACACATGGAATTAAATTTGCTATTTGCATATCTGCATTATTGCTATGGTTCATAGATGTATGGGAAAGCTATCTGTAGAATAAGCAAGTTCTCAAAATGGGAGAGCTCTAAACTGGAGAGGAGACACAACGCACAGGTGAATGAGGCTGAAAAGATTAGTTCTGCAAAATCAGGATAGTTGCTTCTGTCACTGTGTCTCAAGAAGACAAAGGTAAAGATTTAATAAAAAATAAACTACTACTCTTGGGCAGAGAATGAGTTGAATTTAGGAGTAATTCTTTGATTTAAAGGATTGAGAAGCTTTGATTGGCTGTTTTCATTGCCTAACAACTCAAAATCAAGATGTAGGTCCTAATCTGTGCCCTGTAATTCAGTCATGCAGCTTTCTTCTACAGTCTTTTGCTGTCTGTATATTGTCTTTAAGTACAAATGAGTGTTTGTGTATTTTAGGATCACAGAATCATGCAGTCATGGAATAATTCAGCCTGTAAGGGACCTCTGCAAGTCAGCTGCTTCAACTTCAAATTTGGGGCTAAATTCAAGGTTAGATCCGGTAGCTCAGGGCTTGGTCCAGTCAGATTTTTAATATTTCAAAGGATGGATAGTCCACAACTTCTTTGGGCTCCTATTTCGTTGTTCGGTCATTTTCAAGGCAGGAAAAAAACCCAAGAAAATAAATTCCTAACACCCATCTGGAATTTTCTCTCTTGCAAGTATTATCCTTCTCACTCTCTGACTTCCTCTTCTCCAGGATGAACAAACCCGAACGTCTCAGTGTCTTTTCATGCACCACATGCTCCAGCCCTCTAAGCATACGGGTGGCCCCCTTGACTTGCTCTAGTCTGCCAACTTCTTTTAAGCACCAGGAACCCAAAAGTGGCACAGTCCTCCAGATACAGTTTAATAAGTTCAGAATAGAGGAAAATAATTAAATTCCTCAATGTCTTGACTATACTACTGCAAATACAGGCCCATATGCAGTTAGCTTTCTCTGTGTGACACACTGCTGACATGTTCAACTTATCCACCAGGATACCGGTTTTTATTTGGTAAACCCCTTTTCTGCTGAATTGACACCCAGCCTGTACTACTACGTACTTAATGTTGCATTGTTCCAGTGGGCTCCAAAATATTACTGTCATAAAGATAAATAATATCTGTCCCAAAATGCTCAATCCATAGTTATAGTATCATAGAATTGTCTCATTTTTTATGTTTGGGTTTGTTGGGTTTTTTTAAATTTTTATTATCTAGTCACCATAACTAGTACAAAAAACATGGATGATGATTTGCCAACAAGAAAGATGGAGACATGTCTCTGGACAAAAGATTTGTATCATTTTAATCATCCTAATTTAGGTGTTCAGCTTAAAACAGTCACTGGGATAGTTTTTCTCAGTAAAAATAGACATTTGAAAACAAGTGAAACAAATTCAATACATGGAAAGCACTGAATTGTAAGATTATCTGCTTTGCTAAAGGAACCCATCCATTAAGAATAAAGGCATTTGGCCTTTAATGTAAATGTGATTTAAAAAATATGTAAAGCAAAACAGATGTAAAAAACCTAACCAAAAGAAACCAAAGGAAAACAAGAGCCTTTACAAAGACAAGAGTTTTCCCAATCTCACTGAACAGAACACTAAATGTAAAACATAAAAATATTGCAGAATAATCACATCAACTCTAAGATCTTCCTGTGCTTGCACTTTTCTTTGGCTAAGTAATTAAACTAACCTTTCTTGGCTTTTGTATTCTCAGAAATCCAGGATGTGAATTTCTCCCCAGTTGTGGAATCTATGACCTCCACATTTTGAACAATGCCTGAAGTTAGTTTGGCATGGTAACTGCTGCAGTTTTCCCTTCTCAATAGCCTCTTGCAGCACCTATATCCCAGATGAATAGCCAGCTTGATCAGTTTTTTCCTCCCTTCTCTTGATAAATGTTTCTCCTTTTCTACTTGGCTGGCAGAAAGACGACCATTAAACGTTCATTTGTTTAAGCTAACAGACTGTGGTCATCTGCTCCCCGGGGAAGGCAGGAATCCAAACAGGTCTAAAATGGCATCATTTAGGAACACAATCAATTCATTATCTTTTTCATAAAGTTCGCATGTGCACACATTAATCATAATGGAGTGGCACTGGGCAGAAAGTTCTTACCTAAGCAAGTTCAGTGCTGCAGCATCTCTTTATCATTTAACTGCCTCTTGCAGTTAGGCTTTTATTGTCTGCTCATTCAGCTGTTGTTTTATGAGTGCTGGTGCATCTTTCATATGCACCAGTTGAACAACCTCCAGCGAACCTTCATGCAGTTGGCCCTGCACTGGTCTGTTTGTTCTGGATGCAGCATATAGTTGTAAAAATGAATGTTGCATCATTCTGTATTTTTCTCCTACTCCTCTTTCGCAAAAGCTGTTTTTGACTAGGTAATGTTGCTTTACATGTCTTTTTTGACCCCAAGTCTGACGTTATGAAAAGAAACAGAGGCTTCGTTTTTGATACTTGTGTGGCCTTCACTACTGCTTCATCCGACTCCCTAAAAATCTTAATTGCGTTTGTACTAAATAAGTAAGTCCCACCTCTGTGATTTTATCACTAAATGACAAAAGGTGGGAGAAGGCAATTCCCATTTCTTCTTTTATAAAAATACTAAACCTATTTTATCCACTGACCTGCATTGTTTGGGATTGTTGTGCCAAAAACATTTGGCTACTCTTTTCCAAATAGCTGAGATTCCATTGCTGAATCAGACTGAAACCCTTAAGTTTCACCTGTAGCTTTAGTAATTTTTCAGTATTAGAGGACTTAAATACTAAGTTGCTTGGGTAAACAATTACAGGCGGAAAATTAATTCATTGGTGTTCCACCTATTTGCTCTGAAGTTAATAACTCAGAGTAAGATTTGTATCACCTAATATTAAATATCTAACAATTTCTGTGAGACATCTCTGTCTAGGATGGGACAAAATTCCCCAAAGGAGAAACCAACTTCTCTCCACTTCCTGTAGACAGAATACAGATGGCTCCTTAGCAGACATAACTTTTATACAGGGTTTCTAAAAAGTAGGTCTTCAATTAAAAAATATTAGCTTTATACAGTAAGTAACTATCTCAGCATGGATGTCATACTGCGTGAAGTTTGGACATTGTTGTTCTAACCTTGATGTAGGCATTCAAAGTCAGCCCTAGGAAGAGAGTTTGATGTTGACCTTTCCTGGTCAAAGTAATGTAAGAAACATTTATACCTTGTTCCAATGTGATTTTACATTGACACAGCTATTTTGAAATGCTACAAAAAAATCTCTGGAAGCAATAAAGATTTTTTATTTTCTTTTATTTTTTTCTGTAGGAGATGTTGAAGAAATAGTTGTATTTGTCTGTATTTCATGGGCAAAACAAAAACTTTTTTAAATGTACAAGGTAAATAATAGTGCCATATCCGAGAGAATATATTTTAACTTTTATATTTTATTTTTATCAGACATATACATATACAACCAGTAATTGGTATGTTGGAAATATAAACTGAGATTTCATTTAGATTACATTGTATCAGTGGATAAGAATATCTGAAGAAAATATAATTGACTATTAAATCTAATACTTTGGATGTAAAACACTAATTAGCAGCCTGTGTCATTTGCTTCCCTCCTTTCTTTTACTTCTTGACATTTTGTGACTCTTTTAATCATGTTTTTAAATAAACCTGTTCTGTCAGTGCTCTTGAGGATAATACATTCTGGCAGGTGGATGGGACTTAAAAAAACAGAAACAGTTAAAGTGGTTTTCTTTCAGTGTTTTCAGTGTGTGCCATGGAACATCGTGGAAAAATGACATGAGTGATAGAAACCTGATGAGATTCAGACCATTTTCAAGGGGAAAATGGTACACATTCTCTGAAGATTTCCTCCACTCCCAAGCAACCTACAATGTCTTTGAAAACACCACATATTGTCACAAAGTGATGGGAAAGATGTCTGAAGTGGAGAGGTTAGTATCTATACCTTCTATAGTTGTTCATACAAAAGATAACAAACCAAAACAGAAAACCCATAAAAAGTTTTCCATCAGAAAAATATTACAGTTTTTTTTTAATTTTAAATTATATCTGGTTTGATAAAATTTTGTTTAGAATCAGTTCTTACTTTTCAGCATTAAAGACTGGAAAATTGAATTGTGTATTTCCAATAGATCTTTTGGGGTTTTTATTTTTGAAATTTACTTTGTTTTATAGGTTTATGTCTTAATGAAAACGCGATTTTTTGAATGATCTTAAAACACTTTCCCAAAATTCTTAATTTTGCATAGTGTTTGTACAGTTTTCAGACCAATTTTGTGAAAAGAGCAAAATCTTTTTCTGTATGTATTCTAGTACAGAAAATGAGACATCTTTTTTTCCATATGATTTTTTTTTCTTTTAGGTCACAAAATGTCTTCTAATGAAAATATATATATGTATGCATATATATATTTACACATATATATATGCATATTCACTGTGTTCTAGCACATCGTGCTCCTGGTTAGCATATCATCTACAGTTACTGAGCAAAAAAAGCATGATTCTTAACAACTTTGAAGGTGTTAGAAGAGAACAGGAGAACATGGTGTTTATGCACTGATTGTATTTTTGTTCTACAGTTGGCAAAACTGTAATCAGGCTGGTTAACAAGAACAAGACCTTAATGACAAACACACAATCAGAACAACATCCTGAGTTCCTACTTACAATCTAAGTTCCCGAATCATTATGATTCTCTCTTTAAAGTGTGTTTCATCAGTGTCATGGGGTATAAATATTTGCAATGTATGTTTACATTGTTTGAGGTTTTTTTTTAAATTATTTAGTGTTATCTATGGTTTTCATCTTACTTTTTATTTGCCTTTTATGGATACTAACTATACTGAGTTATATATACTATGCAAATTTCAATATTGTGTTTGAATAATTTTCCAGTTTTGAGGGTGGAAGAGACCATTTCAATGACCTCTTCAAAAGTTACTCTCTAATTTCTCCACTGAAATAAGAGACCTAAATGAGCAAGCTGTGATCTGGAAGCCAATGACAGAGGAAGAGAAGGTGTCATATATCAAGAATTTTGTGAAAGGAAAGTCCACCTTGGAACAGCTTAGGAAGTGTTAGTAAAAAAGTGTTTTGAAGGAAGAATTATAGACAAGAAACTCTTTACAACAATGTATGAATCACTCATGTTCAATGTATGTTACCTTTGTGCTTACTTACAACTCCTGTGTACACCACTTACAACTCCTGTGTAGACCACTTGAACTTGAAAGGTAATTCCAGGATTATATCTTGTGGGAAGCTTGAGAACATCAACTCTCTTCCATCATGGACATATTAGTTATGGAAAATACTAACAAGGATGTAGGGTAAGCTCATGATTAAGTAGTCAACCATAATGCAATTATTATGTCTTCTCCATCAGCACAGAAATCAGCTTCATCAAAACGAGCATCCCAGACCTCTCCCTTCAATGTAACTCTTTTCAAAGGTTAATATTTTGTCTTAATGGTATCCATTGCACCTGGGAAACAACAATGTTTTTGCTAAGCCCAAAAAAGATTTGTTTAGTTTCACTACTTGCTTGCCTAGTACTGTAGCTACTATAAGTAGTTCATAAATGTTCAATCATCTTTTTTTAACCCGCACAGTTTAGAATCAATGTTCTTATCCAATAGGGGACAAAAGAAATATCTAGGGGAAAAAAAAAAAAAAAAAAAGAGTGCCATCAATCATCAAGAACTTCAAGGCCAATATCAAGGCACAGCTTTTCTTTTTTCTTCCTTTTTTTTTCCTTCCCTTTTTTTTTTTTTTTGTTGTTGCTGTTTTGTTTTGTTATGGTTTTCAGCTGATTTGTGTTGGGTCTAATCTGTCCAAGAGCAGAAATCTAACATGTAACCCTGTATATCTGAGCTAGTCATCTAGACTTCCTGTATTGTCAACAGAGAGAAACAAGCGCTTCTAGAGAAAGGCTAATCTCATCCTACCACAGACATTGCAAATGCATCATAAGAGTTATTCTGAAAGTATATTTTTTTCTAATTTCACTATGAGGAATGACTAGATACAGATTTGTATACTACAGACACCCCTGTTTATATTATATGAATCTTCTCCTTTGTTCTTGTAGATACAGGTGCCCTTCCATGTGTAATCCCACAGAAAATGTAGCAGAAACTGCATGCAGGGGCAAAGAATGCCCAGACTCTTTACTAACTGATTAATTTAGTCTGATAGTACCTAGAAACTCCTACCAGGACAGAAACACCATTGCACCAGGCACTGTGAAGTACAGAGACAAAAGTGATCTCTGTTGTGGAGAAGTCTATAATCTAAGTAGACAAGTGATGGATTATATGCCTGTGTGCGTCTATATTGATCTGTAATGGAATCTTAGGTAGTCTCATGAGCTTGTTTGAGAGGGATATATTTCCAAATTTAGCTTGCCTTCCATGTGTCTATCTCTGAAATTTGTCCTTATAACCTACTGGAGAGATGGTCAGGACTGAAGCTGACACTTTTACACTATTCTGGTGCCCTATCGTAACTGAATGGCTGATTTTGCCTGTACTATTACCTAGCAGTATGAGGTACTGCTCCAAGTAAACTGCTTTGAATACCAAGTAATATTATCTTTTTGGTTATAACTCTTATCTGTTTTCTTTTTTGTTCTTTTTTTAAATTATTTTTAATCAAAAGCCTACATTTTTCTTTAATTTCAAAATTACTTTCTTAGAATATTCTTGGTTATATTTTCTCTGTCTTCAAATTTTGCCTATCAATTTTTCTGGAATTATATTGCCACTGACTACAAAACATAGCAAGAATCAAATTGGTCATTGATTTAAAAAAGTAACTAATATGACAAATGAATAGAACAATACTAGCATAGTGAGGCTCTTTTGCTACATTACAGCCACAGCACAAAGATCCTGATCTCCTAAGTTTCAATTATGATATGTCCTGCTGGTTGATGTTGAGCTGCTGTTACAGATCCTAGAGTAGTTCAGTTTTTCATAGATCAGGCTTTCATCTCTGTCTAGGCTTGACTTCTTTTCCGTTTTGTTTTGTTTTCCACGTTTAGCACTGCTTTCCACAGGATGTACAGCGGATCAAGAGGTCCTTGTTCTCAGTTTCTCTGGTTCCCACCTGTATCTTACCTGTGAACTTTTCTGGCATAGTGGCAGCCTTGATTCTTTATCTGGGTAGATAACCTGCCTTTGTTTGTGAGATTACACATTTTCCATGGTTTGATCTATGTCTTCCCAACATTTTTTCCTAAAAAGTAATCTGTCTTCAAATAATCCTGTTCAAATGAAGGAAACCTTTTCATGGAGATCTAAATGGAATCTTCATGGTGAGGGTGACAGAGCACTGGAACAGGCTGCCCAGAGAGGTTGTGGAGTCTCCTTCTCTGGAGACATTCAAAGCCCACCTGGATGCGTTCCTGTGTGATCTGATCTAGGTGTTCCTGCTCCGGCAGGGGGATTGGACTAGATGATCTTTCGAGGTCCCTTCCAATCTCTAACATTCTGTGATTCTGTGATTCCGTGAATCTCTGCATTCTATTTTAGATTGACACATGGCAACACACACACATGCACACAGAACTTTTGTTAAGTGGAGATACTAGATTTACTAAATTCCAGTCTCCTTTCCAGTGCTGATAGATGTTGACAAGTAACTTGGAGAGCGTTTTTATAATAATAAGTTTCCATCTTTTTCCTGCTGTGAGAAAAAAAAAGAATCTTGTACATCCAAACTCATTTTATTTTTTCATATTCCAGCATAGCTTTTTCCTTCTCTCTCTTTTCTCCTTTTTCATTTTCCTTTTTCTTTTTTCTTTTTCTTTTTTCTCTTATTTTCTTCTCTTTTCCCCTTCCTTTCTTCCTTTCTCCCTTTCTCCCTTCCTCCCTTCCTCCCTTCCTCCATCATTTTGCTCTTTTTTTTTTTCTAGTCCAAAATTTGAGCATTTGGAAAGATCTATTTCCCTCTCTGCAAACTATTTATTTTGTGTCTAAACATTAACTTGCCAACTTTTAATCATGTTGACTTCCTTGCTAGGAATTTTGCTTGAACATCTGCTTCTGACATATCTTTCTTTTCCCTGGTTCAAAGTAATAATTTGCAAATACTCTTTTACTCGGACTCAGCTCCAGAGTCAAACATCAAAATGTGTATACCTAATGCATATAGCTGTCTATATAAGATTTTTTGTTAAAATTCTCACTATATTCCATGAAGACTTCAGGAAGAATTATGTGGTTGTTTTTTACCCAGATGTCCAGTGTTCTTTCAGACACTGGTAGTGTTTTCTCCCCTCCAGCTACCATTCCCAAAAAGATGTGGGTCTCCATTTAGCTGTGTCGTACCCACTGGTCTGTGTTAGGTGACTTGTCTGACCCCTAAACCCAGCGTAGTCTGAAGATCTGGTCAAACGTAGATTCCTCTTCGGGATCTGAGTTGATTAGCTTTAGTAGCTGATTTGACTATATTTCATTTGAGTACAACAGAAGCCTAGCCACAGGTAAAGATCAACACAGTACAACCCACTTGTTTTGCAGTTTGCAATTTTATCCTGCAATAAAGGAACAAATTAAATCTTCCTATTGCTCCCAAACTTATGTGGAATTCTCTTAGCTTTGTAAAATGCAATAATTAAGAACAGATTTTTTTTTTGTTATTGTTATTTCTAGTTTGAAGAAAAGATAATCAGGCTGCAATTACATTCATATTTGGATACCTACATTTTAGTCAGCTAATGAAAAGTAAGACGAATTCAGCTTTATGAGGACACCACAATGGAACTAAATGGTACATGATGGCACAAACAGGTCTCAATTCAAAGGTATATTTTAAGTGTTAAAAGAGTTATTTGAAGAGCACTTCAATAAATACAGAGATTAAAAGAAATTAATAACATTCTCTGTTTGTAAAGTCACCATATAAGTAAAAAACATAATGAGAAGAGACAACATACAAATGATATGTAAATGTTTTTGCTTTAATTTCATCCTTACAGTATTGATTATATAATCAAATATTTTATGATTCACGCGTTTAACATGCTCCGTATTTGAGACATTTATTTTCTTTCTCGGTAGACACATATTGTTCTCTTAAAAATATGTTCACATATATGGTCTTGGAACTTATGGTTCACTATTGATCTTTCTGGTCACACTAAATCTACTTCTGGGCTAGCATGGAAAGAATGACAATACTACACTTAACAGAAGAAAGCTCCTGACAGCCTTCAGGACTCCTACATAGGTTAAACTCTCCTTCTCCTACACTCAAAGAAGAAGGAAATCAATACATTTGCTAGACTAGTTGTTATGCAATCTGGTATCTGGACATCATAACACCAATCATGTTGAGAACTCATCGTTCAGCTGACAAACTCTCTGTACTGTCAGTCCTGTTCATCCAGCTGATGAGCTCGTATCAACCACACATTTTCCTGACAAATGCAGTTTCCCAATGAGGCCTAGTGAAGTACTGAGCAAAATGGGTGTAGGAAGGGATTTATTTATTTATTTATTTATTTTTCTGGCAGAGCAGATGAATGGAATATCGCTCCTTCACTCTTCTTTCCACTTTTTCTTTTTACTTTTTTTTTTCCCCCAAAGAAATACAGAAGTTTAAGCAAGTATATTATTGAAAAATCAAATTCCTGCCCTTTTTTAATGAAAAAGAAGAATACTGAATTTGCAAAACATGTGTGAGGGGTGGATCATAAAATCACTGTGCACATGAAATCTTTCTGTGAAATACATCACATCTCTTTAAGTCAGTGTCAAATTCAGTTATCATTTATTTGTATTCAGGAGCTTCCTACAAGGTGATCGATTCCATTAGTGGTATATCAGCGATAACTGAGGTGCATTTCTAAACTATCTCATATAGTCACTGATAACAGTTTGGGAATGACTCTACAGAAGAATAATATGGTTTCCTGAGGAAAAAAAAAAAAAAAAAAGATAAAAAGCAATTTAAAAAAGGTTTACACAGGTAACTTGAATAATCCCCCGAGCGAGACTACATGCTAAATCCTACACTACTCTCCTTGAGTTCCTCTTTTCCTTTATATACCCAAATTAGGAGAGTGTGAGGTTTTGGGTGCTCACTCGTTTTTTTGGGGGGAGTTAGGTTTTTTTATTGTTGTTGTTGTTCCCCCTCT
>NW_010114890.1:11856-32617 GCF_000699245.1 Pterocles gutturalis | reverse complement strand
CCCCCCCTTTTTTTTTATGTTCTTATAAAGTATCTGAGTACCTTAATGTTACTAAACAGGGAAGGGAAGATGTGGTACCAGTAAAAGGTGTCATTCATCACTGTACTTCATCAGTTACATGAACATATTTACATAATGACTGATACCAGTATAACTATGTTGATAAAAACAGTCATATAAGACTTTGACCAAATTGTGTGTACAAAGTCCAATTACTCACCAAAGGCAAGCCCTGAAAAGACCTTTGAATTAACTTTGTTAAAATAATGATTCTAAACACTTAATTTTATTTTTAATAAAAAGTAGATGGGAGATCTGTGATTCTGTGATTCTGTGAGCCATTCAACACATTTCCACATATTCTAGGCTTTGATCAGCTGTGTAAGACCAGGAAGGAATGACTTTACTGTTAATGTTTTTTCTTTGCTAAATACCAATTCAGAAACTATATGAACCTGACCTTGTTTCTCAGTTCTAGCTAGGGAAAATAGTATTTTGGCTTCTTTATTGTTTGGCTCGAACACTTAAAGATCTGTTTTTCTTTTAAATGAAATGCATGTAAAACCTCATTGTTATTTCCAGTTTTCCCAATAAATTAGAAATGAACTTTTAAAATAAATTTTCTTCTTTTACATACAGTAGTTCCTCATGTGTTAAGATCAGCTCTTCCCTACAGCTATAACCTAATTGGCATGCAGAGTTCTGATTATGAAATACAAGAAATTTGAGGGAAATCTTAATGTAATTTACATTAGTAATTATAGTTACTGGCTAAAGATTCTAAGATGGTCCTTTAAAAAAAAATACTGTTTTTCTCTGTTGTGCAGCTGAGGTGTAATTTTATTCTGCTTGTGGAACATGCAATAACACTGCACATTGCAGAGGTTTTTAAAACCCAAAGGAAGAGAGTAAAAGAGAAAACTGTGTATGGATGAAGACCTTGTGTGTAAAAATGTACTGATCCTGCCACAGTCAACATCAGGTAAATACATTCTTGGGATAGAATTAGACGCAGTTTGACTGTACCCGTAATAAAGGCTTTGGTATATTGCAAGCTTCAAATAATGATGCATTTTAACCTAAATGATAATTTCAAGATCTCTGCTAATGTTTCAGACTCTTATCTTAGCTATGGAAACTACTCAGTGTATAATATATATATATATAAAAAAAAAGACTACAACTTCATGTCCCTTGATGTGTTCTCTCTGGCAGGTTTCACTTGCTACGAATCTTCAGCTGCAGTGGCATCTCTGCTTCAAATAAGACTGATTAAAATGAAATTACTCAGTCTCCTGACCCATGGCAAATTTCATGAGTTGCGATTTGTCTAATAGTTCAGCTCTGACTACAATCTGATTGGCTATAATTTAGGTTTATAGTTCCTTTTTTTTTCCCCCCAACAAAATAGTAGACTCCAGTAAACCTGAAATAAAAACTTAGAAGACGGCGAAGCAAGGAAGAAGGAAAAAGAAGGAAGGAAAGAAAGAAGGAAGAAAGGAAGGAAGGAAGGAAGGAAGAAGGAAGGAAGGAAGGAAGGAAGGAAGGAAGGAAGGAAGGAAGGAAGGAAGGAACTTTAGGGTAGAGCAGACTTCTAAAATAAAACACTCATCATACTTACAAAGTGTAGCTTAAATTACACAGATGACACCTTCAAGAAAATAAAATACACCCACAAATCTGGTGATTTCAGTCTAGACTTCCTGACTCTAAATAGTGTCTGCTTTAATAACAAAATTAAATCATACCAATTTAGTTTTGTCCTTGGTTCTTTTTGTTTTTGTTTTTTCCCCCATGTCTTGAATAAGAACTTTTTCATTCCAAAGGGTGCAGAGAAATACATAGCAAAATTTCCTGCTTGAAACAAGTGATTTAATAAGGTTAGGATTTCTCCCACAGGATGTGAGCACGTGCAGAGCACCGTTTAAGGCAGCTCTGTTCTACACAGACTTTGAGCTAAAAGGGTTTGGTTTACTTGTTTTGTTTTGTTTTTCCCTAGTCACGAACTCTTAATACTCCCACTGACAGGTATTGGCTTCTGGAACCTTTGCCCACAGAGGCTTTTAATTTTGTAACTTCCCTCACTTGGTTCTTATGGGCAACAAAAAAGTGTAAATAACTGTATCCTCCAGGTATGACTGAGATTTCTAATACATTGCTTTGCAGGAAAAAGAGAACACAAATACTTGACTAACTCACTTCTGTCCCCAGAGGCTCTGTTTTTAGAAAAGAAATAGACAGAGACATCATGCCTATGGGACTTTTTTTTTGCCACACCAGTTTCTTATTTGATTTGGTCACTCTTTGCCTCCCCTTATTACAAGAGATTCTGCTGCTTCTGATGCTCAATTAACAAAGCCATCTGCATCTGGTTGCTGGAGTTGAGAACTCAGAGAGTCATCTGTCCTGCACAAAACTGTCCTAGTATTATGTGAAACTCCACATAACTGTGAAAAGCATTTGATGTCCTTCTCACGAATGCCTCCTGACGGTGCATGTCTTAGAAAGTCGATCAGGTTTTCACACATTCAGTCCCATGGCCTCATCTAGAACATGGAGAGACACTGGGTAGGTTAAGTCTAATTTTAGACACTGATAGCGTGTAGACCTTTACAACTATGATAGTGCTAAGATAGACAAGGCACAAGTTATCAGTTAGTTTAGAATTTTATTTCTCATTCACATGTCTGAATTTTCATGTTGACTGCAAAGGTGTCCTAGAGTGGCCAACTCAGATGCAGAATTTATTCAGATAAATCCCATCCTGCTTCCTCCAGAGACTGAGACACTCTGATTTGTTAATGCTACTTGTCTGACTAAATAGTCTCAGTCATATGTCAAACAAAACAAAACAAAACACAACAAAACAAAACAAACAAAATAAAATAAACTTCTGATGCTGTACACTTTTTTGACGGAGAAGGAAAAGGAATATGTCTATTCTCCAGAAATATTCTCCCATAGACACACTTCTCTTCAGCAATGCCCAAGTTACATTTAAAATCTTCATTCTTTCACTAGATTCTAATGCCTTGCAGGAATTTTGATATCTTAAAGAATGCTATTCATTGATCACATCTATGGAAACGTATCTATCAGGAGCCAAAATATAACACACTGGTTTTTAACTCTCTAAATTCTAGAGGGATAAAAGATACCAGTGTGAGGTTTCCCGCAGGAAACACCCTGAACAATTTGGTTTAATGTTTAAATGCTGTTTTGCATGATTAATTTATCATGCAAAGGTTCAAATACTAAAAAAGGATAATTACTGCAAGTTAAAATATCCAAGAGCTGCACCTCATAAGCCAGTGCATAAAACATTGTATTTAGCTGTTTTCAATATTCGAATTTTTTCATTTCTAGAGACTTGTTATCATTTGTATTTCACAACCAGATAACTATAGGAACTGGGTAGGAAAACCACCATACAAACTTTCCACAAGTGCATAGGTCTTTAATACACAAAATTTGAGTTATTTGTAGAGGCAGACATAGAAAACTAGCTATCAAGAGAGGACAAAAAGAAATAAATATTGTTTTTCCAGAGGAAAATAAATTAAACTTCAGGATTTTAACAACAAATACCAACGGCCAAACTACCATGGACTGAAGAGCTTTCTTTCAGAATTAAAAATGAGCTGCTCCAGTTCTGTGAAGCTTTTATGGAGTAAATCTACTAATCAGTCATCTGGGTACCTTCTTACAAGTGTCCAAACACCCTTTTCAAGGGAAGATGTTGCTAGTAAGGAACTCCAATTTGTTAACTCATTTTTATAAGTCTACTTTCTTCAATGGAAAAAAAAAAAAAGCTCATGATTTTGACGTGTGAACATTATTGTAACAATTGCTACAGTATGTTGAAATGTGATAGGAAATCACACAAGAGCATGCAGAAAAATGTCTTTGAAAGCAGTCTCTGATGAGATTTTCTCTCAGTCTGACAAAATGTTCTTTACATATCCAAATAATCATCTCTATCATTATCTAAAAACAGATCACAGATCAAAACTCTCTCAAGTTCTCCCTATCTGGAGACTTGGGAAAAATAACTCATCAGTGGACAAGTTTTAATGGGACAACGGATGGGACACTCTTATTTCTAGGACACTGAAAATTATGAGACTAGGATAAAGTGCTTTAACATACTTGAAAATAAGATTTCACAGAAATAACACTAGTATATGAAAATAATAAAGTTGCTCTTACATGTTATGTAGCAGTCCCCTCCACAAAGGATCAAATTTTCAAGCTCTGTTACATAAATATGACATAGAGGTCAGTTTATTGCAAAGATATCTATTTCTTCAACTGAAGTAAGAGGTGTTCTGCATAAAATGCTTTATTATAAATGAATTCAGTATAACAAATGTGCCTTTTTTTTTTTTTTAATTAATCTAATGTCCTGCTGGCTTCAAAATACAAACAAAAAAAACCCAATCTATAAAGATAACTCTTGTTGTGTTTTCTGGTAAAAAGATTGGACCAAGTAAAATAATTGTAAAACGTTGTCTTGTTGAATGTTGTTTAGGATAACAACAACAGGGAACAGAATAAATCACTACTATGAAGTTAAGACAGGCTTATGGTTCAAGGTAAAAATCACTTGTGTAGGAATTGTGCTGTTCATAAGGATATTTTTATTTTTATTTCAAATAGGTATGTAAATCTGGTATTGGAGTTTCAGTGATCTAAACTGAATTTGTCTGTCCTTTATAGTCAGATGATCAAGTACACTGAAACATGAGTGAAAATACATGAAAGAAGTATGAACATCTATCCCTGGCTTCTGAGACCTACTTGTGTTTTGACCGCTGAGGAGCTGCTTTTCACAAATGTTCCTGCTACAACTCAGCTTGTGCAGAACAGGAACACATTGAATTCTTTAGCTTTTTAAACAATGCTAAGGTTGTTAAAACTGCTTCTGTTACAAGTATTACAACAATACCAGTGGTAGACACCATTTAAATACTAAGGTACTATCCCTACACAAGAGGTTTTCAGGTTTCAGTGTGGAGATTTCAGCATTCTGTGAACTAATGGTATGGACACTGTGGAAGTTGCCTACTAAAGGAAGTATCCACATGTAAACTCTCTTCAGTCTTTGTGGAGATCTTAATTTCCAACAGAAAGTATCAAGAACAGGGTAAGAATTCAAAAGTCATTTCTCTGTTCTGAAAGAGTTACAGGCGTCCAATTTTTGAAATTTTATGATATGGAAGAACATCAAGGAACTTTGTTCTCTTTAATACTTGCACTACAGAGATAACCAAATGCCTCAGTTAAACTCAGGTCTTTCTGATATTAGACAATATGAGGATAATATCCCAACTTTAACCAATTCTCTGATGTATTTTTACTAAACCTCATATCACAGTGATTTTAGAAAAGTAATATGTGGCTGCTTATGAAGTAATAAACCAGACCATCTATTAGCTCTTTATGCAGTATTCTTTAACATATTCATAAACAGCTACTAGATTTGATCCTACATTAAGCACAGATACAGAAGAAGCAGGAAACATCCAGTCTCAAAGAGACCGACAGTGGCACTTGCAAGAACACGAGGTTATACGGACAGACCACGCTCAGTCCTTCTCAGGAAGAATTTTGAAAATACGACTAAACAAGTAATTCCAGAAACACATGAGAAATATTAATGACTGCCTATGATCTGTATGCCTGTTTGAGATTAGGAAACTGAAGTGTTCAAATGCAAGAGGCACTCCCCTACAACCCCTTCCCCAAACTCCACACGACAGGAGACCCAGGCAGCCTGTTATATCTATCTGCTTCCACAGTCTCCTTGTTAGGTGAAGTACTGACCCAGACAAGTTCTGGGACCAGACTGAGTGTGACTTCAAAGACCTAGGACAAAAGAATTACAGAATTATTGATGTCTGTGATCCACACAAACATCAACTTCCTCAGTCAGTCAAAGGTCAGTGAAAATCTCTCAGACCTCATGAAAGAAGTTTTACAGGCTAATTTACCCCCTTCCTGAGTAAGTAAGTTTCCCTTCTCTCCCAGTCTGTGTATCAGCAGGGAAGAAAAAAGTTTTGAAGATAAAAGCCTTTGTGCAGCAAGTGGAGAGGAAAGACGAGAAATATCTGTTGAAAAGCAATATATATCAAGTATACATAAAAAAAAAATTTACCATTATAGAACTTTTCCTATTTTTCAATTAGAATAATTTCAAATAAGGTATTCCAAATCAAAATCAAATCAAAATTTTTACAGTAATCTACAGTTCTTCAAAATCAGCTACTGAATGACAAAAAGTAAAACAATTCTCTTACTGATTCTCATATTTTTGTAAGTGATTTCTTTTTATTAGGCCATTTTTCAAATTCCAGTCAAGCATTGTGCTTTATTGGAAGATAAAAACCAAACAGCAGCCATTTTTTTCTAGAATTAATTTTGTCAATACCGTCTGTTCTTTTATTATGCAATATAAGGACAATTAAACCATTTTTTAAAGGAAAGTAACTTTGAAGAGAACAATTTTCAGTTGTTTTTTTCTTTCTTTTAAAAAAGACCTAATAAGGAAAGACAATTTTATTACATTTGTTATTGATGCTATAAAACTGTACTTCAGTGGCTGGGAAATACAATGCAATTGATCATGTTGTGGAAACACGTTAATATGAGTTACTGTATTTTTCATATTTGATTTGAAATTATGTAAAGATGTAAAACTGTCCTATGGCACACTGTAAATCTATGAATTAGAGTTTCATTATTTTAAATTAAACCTGTGTATGATGAAATAGGGCTGAACATAAGACTTTAGGTCAAATGTCTTATTAAACATCTGGAAAAGCTTGGCTATGAAGTAAACTTGACTAAGTAGACAAAGATGCTTGAGATCATCTTAGACTTCACTGATATGAGATGCTGGATTACTTCTATTGACCTTTGTTCCTCTAAGCACTGGCAGGATTAAGAAAAAAGCAAAGCAAAGCAAAGCGGAACACAAAGGAAAGCAAAAAGGAAAAAGGGAAAAAAAGGAAAAAGGAAAAAGGAAAAAGGAAAAAGGAAAAAAGGAAAAAGGAAAGGAAAGGAAAGGAAAGGAAAGGAAA
This sequence comes from Pterocles gutturalis, assembly GCF_000699245.1. NCBI lineage: Eukaryota > Metazoa > Chordata > Aves > Pterocliformes > Pteroclidae > Pterocles > Pterocles gutturalis. The sequence goes on along the minus strand of NW_010114890.1, from coordinate 25,535 downwards.
GGAAAGGAAAGGAAAGGAAAGGAAAGGAGAAAGACAAAGAAATGCTGTCCATAAAAATGTCCAAATAATAAAGGACTTTGCTGAGGACAGAATAATCAAGTGAGAGACAGATGTTTAATGACTCCTTAAAAGGAAATGTCATTTCCAAGGGAGAAACTGACTTTCATTTCATCTCCCTCCACACATATATGGAAGACAAATAACAAGGGAAAGATACAGAATCGGTGAAATAATAACTAGGTGATTTGTTAAAGTACCAGATGGAGATATAGATAAACGATAATAACAACTATATTATAAGTCAAATTTTACAAAGAAACAATTTTTATTAAAAAAACCCCTCAAAATAAGTGAAAAGTCTTATAGTTTTTATTTTTCTGTTTTTATTGTTTGATAACCTTCTTGATGACCTCTAAATATTAATATTTCCAGTTTGTTTACTCACTTTCTCATTTTTCTGCCTTTATTCTCACTTTCTTTTCTCACAATATCATTTTAGTAACAAAATAAAGAAAAACAAAGGATAAAATTGAACAAAAAAGGATCAGATTACATCTGTCATCTTAGCTTCCCACACCCCTTTTTCCTCTCTTATTTTATGCTCCAAATTCTGCACAGGAGTTGTTCAGCCAGCTAATATTGTTCTTTGAGAAACCTGAGAAATCAAAATGACTTTGAGTCTTTCACTGTAATCCTTCCTTTATTTTTTTAATGAATTGATTAATTTCCTGATAGAATGCTTGCAGCCATAAGCTTGTAATTAACATTTTCAGTCTTGGCTCCTATTTTATATTAAATTTTTCATCTGATCATTAAGACAAGTGTGCTAAAGCACATATGACACACTGGTGATAGGTTAGACAGTCTTCCTCTGATTAATGTAAATATGTTCTAATGTTTGGGTTTTATTACATTAAAGAACAAGTTACTTATTAGTAGGAGCTTGACATTTTCAAAAAAAGTTTAATAAAAATGTACAGTAACAAAGAAAAAAATATCAGTTTTTGGAAAGGAGTTCAAATAGTCATCACTAATAAGTCTGATTAAAAGATGTGTTTCAGACAAAATTTTGGAACCAATGGAGAATGCGTGAGTTGATTATAAATGGTAAAATAATGGGGGAAAGACAGACAAGAAAGGAGGAGGGATATTTCAAATTGCTTATAAAGATTTTACGTTCACATCTGACAAAGACTCTATGTTCATTTTACCATCAATTTTGTTTTTTCATTTCTGCAGTTCCCTGTACTTTGTTTTCAGGATTTCTATTTTTCATGATTCTTAAAATTCAAGGCAGACTTAGTCTACAGTTGTTCAGTGAAAAACAAAAAGTGGAGCTGAGAGAGAGGAGAGAAATAAAGAAATTGTGAGTAGTGTTACACTGACTTTGCTCTAAACCTCAGCTTTTTTCAGTATATCACTGCTATTGCTGACACTGGTTGACTATGTCTCCTCATTCTCTCAGGTCACAAAAATCCTTCTACCCCATTTCAGTCTATTACTGGTGTGCATAAGATTTTTCAGCCACAGTAGTGCTTTTTACCCTATATCATATTTTATGCACCTTCTGTATTCAACAGGAGTGACCCACAGAACCTTGCTTCAACAGCCATGGTGGAAGCTGGTTTCAAATCCTATTTCAGAAAGCACACAGAGTCTGTCATTATATGTGTTTGTGTTAGAGAAAGATAGATGTTTATATGCCTGCTCCTGTCCTGATGTGCAGCAGAGTTTCATTCTAATTTCTCTCACATTCCCCTTTATGAATGCCGTGAGAATTAACAACTATTTCAGAGACAAAATAACAGCCACATGGGCCAATATTGATAAAAACAAACCATAAAACAAAACCCATAAGATATAGAAAAAGGGCCTTATTTCTACTTTACAAAGTGATTTTGTAGATCTTAATTCTTATGCCTGTGTTCCCAACATGTTGGACTGAGAATCACAGCCACTTTTCTCCCACCTTCTTTACTCTCCAGTGGTAACCTGCATGACATTGGGGTTCAAAGCTGTCATTTGGTATGTTCGTTCACATCCTTGCCCACTCTGATACAATTAACTCCCTGAGCTTTATGTGCGCTTTGGACAAGTGAATAAATCCTGAAGTTAAATTCTGAATGGAGCCTGGTGTTTTGGGTTGGCACCATGCAACCAAATGATCAATACTTTCTCTCTTGCAGTTCCTTTTTTATCAGAGTATGCAGTCTCCCACTAAGGTTCATAACCTTGGCGGTCATCTTTCATCCTGAACTGTCTTTGATTATAATTTTACATCACACAAATCTCATTCTATCATCTCCAAAACATAGCACGGCTGTGACCAAAGCTGTCTCAGGATGATGCCAAGTCAATAATTCATACCTTTATTACATCTCTGCTGGGTAGCTGTAATTCAAACCAGTTCTTGTAATTGTAGTACGCTAGCACCTGTAGATTGGTGTGCCTGAAGCTGTTCTGCGTCCAGTGATTGTTCCATGCCTTTTACAATCTTATCTACGTGTCTAATGCATCTGTAATATATAGCAAATGCCTAACACACCTTTGCAGAGACAAAGGATTTATGCCACTTGAGATTTTAAATCCTTCTTTATGAAATACCACAGCTGAAAGGTAATTCTTCTAGACCATCAGTTATGCTCAGGTTTGTGTTCCCTTCTCCCCTTCTCTCTCCCTTTCTTCCTTCCCTTCCCCTTCTCCTCCCTTTCTCCTTCCTCTTCTGCTCAGAACCACACAGTATTTTTGCTTGCACTTGTTGCATTTCAACCTTTGAGTTAGTACACAGGGACACTGAAAACTTTTCTTAAAACCTGTTAAAATCAGTGGTAACCTGTTAAAGTCAGTGGTCTGGGCTCACAAACTATCATACGAGTTATTTTCAAATGATGAAAAACTATTTAGAAGCATAAAGTGATATTACCTATTTTGGCATTTGTTCTTGTGAACTTAAGCGACTATTTCTTTTTCTTGTTTTCTGGGCCAATTGCCCATGGCAAAATCACTAGTGGAATTTTTCATACAGATATAAAAACTAAAAATGAACCCGTAAAAAACACCACAACATCATCTATGTTCCTGCCCTTGCCAACCTATAGAAATACATGTTAAAAAACACAAGTTAGAACTAGAAAGTACAAAGCAAAGCTTTATTCTTACAGCTGCTCCCCAGTCTACATGGTTGCATTGTGTTATTCCATTGTAGATACAGGACTTAGAATTTGCATTTTTTTTAACTTCTTGAGGTTTATGAAAGACTTTTTCTGCAATTTGGGGAAATCCCTCTGAGTTGCAGTGCTATTCCTCACTCCAAACTTACGTCCTCCAGAAACTTGCTGAGAGAACATTCTCACCCGTTATCACCCTACAGGATGTAGCTACAATGATGCTTCCTATAATTCCTGTAACTCTGAATGCAAAGCAGCCTGCCACAAACATTGTACCAAAAAGTAATTCAAAACAAAGCAAATAAACATGTAAGTTGTTATCTCTCCAGAATTATTATATTTCTTTTTAGCACACAATGTAGAGTAGCACACAATGTTGAATGTTCATTGTACCCTGCCAACATATTTACACTGATACATTTGGAAGAGTTGCTCTTCATGGAAATGTCACTTAGTTGCAGTTTGGGATGGCAATAAATTTAAATGTAGGCTTGAATGGAAGTAAGTTAATTTTGCTTTAAGTTTAAGTTTAGTTTCTTATGCTTCTGTATTAAACAACCTCTACTTAAGTGCTATGAAGTTATCATGGCTCACAAAATGCATTTCATTACTTAAATCTGAATTTCTCAGTTTTGTGTGTTTTTCTGACAGTAAAACCTTGTTTCATTGTTTGTACAGGAAAAGGCTGGAAAAACATGCACTAAAAGCACCTCCACACATAAAACTAGCAGGCAAAACAAAAGTCCTGAACAGTTTTATGTGCTTTACTGTGCATATCTGGAGTTGATAACTGTGCCTTTTTAGAAAATTACAGGATAGCCCTCCTTACAGCTAAGTATGAAATTAGTGCTCCCACTTTTAATATATGGAAATAGAGTAAGTTGCCAAAGAAAACTCATGGCATGGTCCAGACCCACAAGAGTCTGCCTCTGCTCCAGAAGCAGGTAAAGTGCTGACCTTTCTGTAGTAGCCAGAGCAATGTATCAGAGGAACCCAAGCTCCCTCTGAATATGTCACAGTCTATCAGCATCCCACAGTTTAAATTTTAAAACATATTTATCACAACTGAGTCAAACAGGGCAAAATTCCCAAACTATTTTAAAATTTACAATCCAGCATTTGGGACCTTGGCTTCTACTTGTGTGTGTATGTGTGTGCGTTTATTATTTTATTTATTTATGTGAGATGTGTGCACATAAGTTTTATTTTGGAGGCTTACGATATAAAAGCTCTGCATGTGATTTATTAAAAAACAAACAATGTAGCAAAAATAAGATTATATTCCCTCATAATGGCATGGGGTGCTTGCCAGAGCCTGGAAATGGAATACTAACTAGTAGCTCTATGAGAGCTACCAGTTGAAGAGCTCTTTAATACAATCTGGCTTTGGTCCCATTTTAGCTGGGGAGCCTTTTTTTCTTTGTTTTTTAGTGCAGTTTGTACCTTTTGGATTCTGTTTTCTTGCTGGATCTCCTTAAGCTCCATTGTCTGAACCTTTTTGAATACAGTCATCTGAGAAAGCAGACAAAAGGAATGTGTCTAATGGGACAAGTGTGCTGTGGCCAAGACCTTGTAATTGCTGCTTTCTAATGGACTGATGCTCATTTAAATCAAGAGGGATGCATGGTTATCCTAGAGGCGATCAGCCATGCAGCTGATCTCTTGGGTGGAAGTGGTGTCCAAGCAGGAGACAACTGGGCTGCAACATAACAGCTTAGGGTCACTTAAGGATTCAAACAGATTCAAACATCCCCATTTTGCATTCACAGGAGGAACAAATGGTGTTGAGAAACCTCTGATGGGGATAAGGTGAAATTATGTCATCAGAATAATACTCAGGTGAGTGTCTTTCAGGAGTAATTCTTAACTTTTAACCTTGCACATGTTCTTAACGTGCTGCAGCCTGAAGGCTTAGGGGGCTTTTCCCACTGTATCCAGTGTTGGTGCAGCCTCACCTTGAATACTGTGTGCAGTTCTGGCCTCCAAAATTTAAGAAGGATGTGACGGTCCTTGAATGCGTTCAGAGGAGGGCAACAAAGCTGGTGACAGGGCTGGAAGGAATGTCCTCTGAGGAGCAGCTAAGGGCTTTGAGCTTGTCTACTTTGGAGAGAAGGAGGTTGAGGGGAGACCTCATTGCTCTCTACACCTTCCCGAGGAGGGGACGTGGAGAGGGAGGTCTCTTCTTCCTGGTATCTAGTGATAGAACATGTAGGAATTCTTCAAAGCTGTGCCAGAAAAGGTTTATACTGGACATTAGGAAACATTTCTTTACCAAGAGGTTGGTCAAACACTGGAACAGGCTTCCTAGAGAGGTGGTCAATGCCCCAAACCTGTCAGTGTTTAAGAGGCAGTTGGACAATGCCCTTAATAACATGCTTTAACTTGGGCAGCCCTGAATCGGTCAGACAGTTGGACTAGATGATTGTTGCAAGTCCTTTCTGCTTTCCAATTGAAATAGTATATTCTATTCTATTCTATTCTACTCTAAATTAGTCATGGTGGGGAGCCACAGCTATGACAGTGTTTCAATTTATTTTGTATCTGAAAAAGATAATGGGAACCCTCATTTTTTTTACAGTCTACAAACTTTTCTTTTGACTCAGTCAAATGTAAGATCAGATGATGCAATAATTAGCATTATAAAACAGTGAATCTTGCTCGTTTCAATGACATCTTTCTCAGAGAAAAACTATCACACTCCAATTATCAGAATCAGACACACCTGTTACAAGTACCTCCAGGAAAAGACTGTAGGGTATAAGAAGGACCCTAGTCATGGTGCTTCTCAGTAGTAAAATGTCTAGAAGTGAGGAACCGGCTCAACTAATGGAAATTTCCATACTGAGACAGACATCTCTGTTCCTGGGACTGAGTGGGAATGTTTTTGCCCATGATATTTTGTTTGTAAGTACCAGAACTTTAAGAGTGGTGACATCTAGGGCAGATGGGAATACCAGCTACAAAAGAGAAGGTTGTCAGAGAAAACTTTTCCCTTCCTTTAGATAAGTTGTTTTTCTTAACTTTGCCTTTCATTCATACTATATCAGGACTCAGAAGCTGAACTACCCTACTTTGACCTACACAGCGATCTTACATATATGTTATACAAATGTTGTATATACAGCTGAGAATTGGCTTCTTTTTTTTTTTTTTTCTTTAATTGCAGAAAATACTGGAAAATCTCTTCTTCAACTCTTTCTTTATTTTGCAGATGAGACTTCAAACTTCCTCTTGTGCTCCTCAGGAGTTGGCTTTGAATACAAACCTAGAGTCTTAGAGGTGTTAAGAAAAGGAAAAAAAGATCTCCCCATTTTAAAATCAAAATTTGCTCACAGTGGAGAAGCATGCTACAGTAACAGATGCCCTTAATAAAAAAAAAAAAAAAAAAAAAAAGAAAAAAAAAAAGAAAAAGTGAGAGTGAAATAAGAAAAGTGAGATTGATATATCTTGGTAACCAAGAGATTAAGAAATTCAAGTAAAAGGCAATAAAAAAAGTGAAATAACCTTTGTCCTGTACATACACACCAGATAAATATGACAAGTAACTGCCATATGACTGATATGCCTTATTGGATGAAAATTTACAAAATTATTTTGAATAAAATTCACCCCTGCAACAAAGAATGTAATGAAAAGTACAAAGGAAGAATACATACATTTTGTTTTGCCTCTCTTTATATATTTGTATAAAAGGACAAAAATGACTCTACTTTCTCTGCATGGGACATGCAGAGTCTTAATTTATCTGAGATGTTTGGGTGCAAGTAGAAAGAAAAAGGATTATGACTACGATTGCTATTATTATCATTATAGTTATCATAATAGTCACCATTAGTATCAAATACACGACAAAAAAGAGCTAGCCAATCATTTTGATAGCTGTATTAAACAGGATGTGGAGTAAACAGGAAAAATAAATCTCACCATCTGTTTAATGCTATACTTTTGCTTAAAATTCCAGTGATAATACTGAATTACTGTAGTTCCAGAATGTTCCTTATATTCACTAGCAAACAAAGTATATTAATAACATACAAACCATATCATTCCACTGATGACATGCTGAAGACATCTTTAATATTGATATTAAAATATCTTTAATAAGTTAATTTCTTACTCTGAAAAAGAGGCCTAGAGGTCATTGAGTTCCAACCCCCTGCCATGGGCAGGGACACCTTCCACTAGCCCAGGTTGCTCAGAGCCTCATCGAACCTGGCTTTGAACACCTTCAGGGATGGGGCATCCACAGCTTCTCTGGGCAACCCGTTCCAGTGTCTCACCACCCTCACAAGAAAAAGTTTCTTCCTAATATCTCATCTAAATCTACCTTCTTTCAGCTTAAAACCACTACCCCATGGTTTAATGGGGAGTGCCTCCCCATTTCTCCTGTCGGCCCCCTTCATGTCCTGGAAGGCTGCTAGAAGGTCTCCCTGGAGCCTTCTCTTTTCCAGGCTGAACAACCCCAGCTCTCTCAGCCTGTCCTCCTATGGGAGGTGCTCCAGCCCTCTGCCCATCTTTGTGGCCTCCTCTGGACTCACTCCAACAGGTCCATGTCCTTCCTGCACTGAGGACTCCAGAGCTGAATGCAGTACTCCAGGTGGGGTCTCATGAGAGCGGGGCAGAGGGGGAGAATCACCTCCATCGACCTGCTGGTCATGTTTCTTTTAACGAGCCCAGGATACAGTCGGATTTCTGGGCTGCAAGCACACATTGCCAGGTCATGTTCAGCTTTGTCATGTTTGTCCAAATAAGTTTAGCCTAAATTTGTGGTATTAAATTACATCTCCAAGTTAACAGGAATAACAAATTGCCAGGATAGATTTTAACTTGTTGATAGGAGCAGAGCTGACAGAAGTTTACTCAGGTCTGACGTGTTTGGAGTGGGGAGGGGAGTTAGGATCTGTGGAAGTCTCTAAAGATAGGTTATAGATATTCTGTGAAATGGGTGATGACATCTGTCATCAGTTCCACTGGTCTGAGTTGGGACCTTTGATAAAGTCCATGGAGGTACACTGATATAAAATTAAAATAGATGAGAACAGAATCAGCTTCCCAGAGTGACTGAAATTTTAGACACTCGCCATGGAGGAATTGCAGGTATTTAAAGGTAGTAATTTTCCACTACACTTTCACAGTTTAAGTCCCGAAATTTCTGATCTTTAGAGAGCAGTACTAAACCTTGTTCAGATGAGTGTCTGTAAATCTGAGTTATGATCTGGTACAGCATTATACATATGTATGCTGTTTAAATAGAAAACGTATAGGTACATTGTGTCTTCTATCTGTCTGTCTCTTTTTTATCAGAATTTCATTGAAATATGTGGATGTTGTCATCAACACTTTAAAAATTCAATAACTTTCTGTCCAGACATTTCCTGGTAGCCAGGAGATCTCAGCTACCAGGAAATATCTTAGCTACTGAAAAAAGGACGAGTTACATCAGTTGTCACTTTGAGCTTGGAAGTATGTCCCCTGGCAATGAGAGATCTTAGCAGCAGAATTACAGCCCAGCCCAAGAAGATATAGACGGGATCAAGAGAAAGCATTGCCACCAGGATTTCTGATTTCCATTAAGATGATCTCTGTACTGAAATTTAATTCTAGTAACAGCATTTGAACTGAGGTAGAACCTGAGATCTTAACTGAGATCAAGTCCTCATATTTCTGGGCATGTGATTTCACTCGCCCAGAGCCCAAGTCCCTGACATAGTGAAATCCGTAGGTGTGTCTTCCTTGTCAGTGGACAGTCTCTTTTATGTGTGTTAACAGACAAACAAAAACCCAAACAAAATACAACAAAAAGGATATACATGGGCCAATTGAAAGTTTACTGAGAACAGTAAGAGTGATTTGGTTAACTTTGAAATGTCTTGGCTCTTGTTAATAGATTTGTCTTCAGATTCATGTGGGAAAGATTACCTTCAGCTGTTTATATCAATAAATAAAATAAAATTAAATGGAAGGAAACAAAATAGGCATCATTTTAAGTAAAATAAAACATTACAGTTTAAATGAATAAATATATCCAGGAGAAGTTTCTGCTTTTAACTATGTAGCAGTAAAACTGTATCACACACCTTCTCCTGTACAAGTAGGTTTCTTAATACTCTTTTTAAAGTTAATATCTTGATAAAGAAATTTAAATCAAAGCGAATCAGAGAACATAAACCCTCTACAAATAGGTTTATGAAAAATACTTCCTGACTTACAAGAAAAATAACCACAAGATAAACAATTAAAATGGGCTAGACAAATCTAAATGCAAAGGTTCATTATATCTTTTTCCCCTTTTTTTTCTTTAAGTGAAATGCTACATTTGTTCTAAAGTACAAGTTAGTTGTCAGATACTTGGACACGATGACCAGTTTCATTGAAGGTGTTTTTACCTTTTACCCAAAAACTCAGTGACTAAAACAGCTTCAATCCACTTCACTCTTGACAACATTTGAGCAATATAGCTTAACTCTTAAAAGAATGTTCCAATATTTTTCTCTCCTGTATAGTTGGAGAAAGATCTCCCTACCTCTTTTATTCTGATCATTCTTTTTTGTACAAATAACTAAAATTCAGGTGTCCCACAAAACTACATTTAAAAAAAAAAAAATCCTCTTTTTCATCTTCCATTTAAAAAGCGTCAAAGTTAGCCAGTTCCAAGAGGAACAAGGATTGAGGAAAATCCCCCTCCGAAAACCCTACCATCAATATGGCCAGAGGCAGGAATCAACCACTGAATCACCCACACTGTTGAATTAAGTCTTTAATCCAAAATATTTGCTTACTGCCTTCCAGAGCAGTGACCTATTTACTCCTAAACTCTGTCAAATTATGTAGAGGAAGGTTCCTTTCAGCTTTAGTATTATTAAGTGGTAAACAGAGTCATGGAGTGAGTCTAACAATAATTTATAGTCCAGTTGGACCTCCAGGTTTCAGTATTTAATTATTTTTAATTTAATTACAAAAATCAAATATTTTCATGTAAGTTTTGTTTACTTGACCACCTTCTGAAGGACTCTAAATGGGGGCCAAATTCTTCTTGAACTTGAAATATCAATATCCTGAGTTATAGGTCCTAGCCTGCAGGCCTAGAACCATTTACTTACTAGTTTTAAGTTTTAGATTGTTGAGTTTTTTCTTTTAGCTGACAAAAAGGTTGAACAAAAATAGATTAAATCTGTGACCAGGCTAAAAAATTTATTTGGTGGGTGGAAATTATTAAAATGAAAGTGAAAAGTGACATTGGCTTTATGGATGAGGAATGTCTGATTGCATTATCCTTGTACAGACAAAAAAAAGACCAACCACAGGTATTTGCATAATGTGCAATCTCAGTTTGTTCTCTTACCTTTAGGCCTTTTTTCTGTCTTTCACTGCATTGTCTTTACAATTTATTTTTTTTCCCCATGTCATTAGACATCCCTGTTGTTAATCTTCTAAATTCAATATTTTTTTTCTTTTTGTTTCAAATTTTGACCAGGCATTCTTACCAACAATCACTATCAACTTTTATTCACCTCTGACATAATTCCTTTCTGGTGCTTTTCTATTAGAAACCAAACATCCAAGCCATCCATCCGTTTTCCTATCAAAAATCCTCACCTGCTGTTTGATTTGGTGTAGTCACCTGACTTTCTCAGATGAGTACTGACATTCAGCTGCTCATTAAGTCTGGATGTTGCAGTTTGTGAGATCTAGGCAAGAGGTGACAACTCACATTTTCTGATTACAATGCTTAAAACTCAAATTCCACTTCTCTCTTTTTTTTTTTTTTCCTTCATTCCTTCCCCTATTTTTCCCTTCCCTTCACCTCTGTTCCGCACAGACAAAACCTTTTACATTATTCAAGTCTCCATTACATATCACCATTTTTTTATGTTGTTTTTTGTGTGTGAGGCTTTGAAGATCTGTAGTTCTTTTCAACATTCAAGGTCTTTGGACCCCTTACCTGTATGCAGTGCTATGCTACTTGAATTAGTATTAACCTTCAAAGATTGATATTTCACAGCAACAGCAGTCACTGTGTAGTGAGCTTTGTTAAATCTGTTACTGCCAAAATGCCTTTTTGTTTTCACATTCTTTCCGTCTTTGCAACTAAAATAAAGGTTTGATTGGAAAATTGCCATGTCGTCAACAATGAATTTTGCATTTCCTTAAAAGAACAAGAATTAAACACAGTTTCGGAGAGCTTTTGATGTTAACATTGCTGTGATTAGTTTTCTCAATAAACAGAGCAAGAATTCTGAAGCAATAGCTGCCATGTTGTGGGGTAAATGGAAGAAAAAAATTAAATGTTTAAGCTAAAAAATGTGCTGAATGTTCAGAATCCTTAAAAAGAAGTGATCCTGCACTATTGAAATTACTAACATGGAATTCCTTTTTTGCAAACAAAAACCAATAAATATCTATTAGTAGAACCTCTGCATGCAATCTTAATGCAATGTTGAGTTAGGGACACTATAATTAAGAGGAATTCTGATTGGGCTTAAGATTTCAGTTCTTGAATAAGACCTCTTTACAACCAGTACCCCTTCCCTTCCCTTCCCTTCCCTTCCCTTCCCTTCCCTTCCCTTCCCTTCCCTTCCCTTTTCCCCTTTCCCTATTCCCCGTTTCCTTTTCCCTTACCCCTTTACCTCTTATCCTGAAGCAGTAGGTTTTAAAACACTGTTAATTCAGTAATTATACACTTGAATCCCTTTCAAACTGAGGTAAATACCATCTGGTCCTGATGATTTGTTACTTTTTATCAATATGTCTAAAATCTCTTCTGCTGACACTTCATTTTGAGACTGACATTCAAACACAGAGAAGCAACAGAATTTCCCTTCTTCGCAGTGAACATGGATATGAAGAATTCATTTTTCTTTTTTGTTATGACATTATCTTCCTTGCATGATTCTTTTACATCTTGGTCATTTGTAAATCCCATAAACTCTCTGGCAAGTTTCTTGCTTTTGATGGATATGAAAAACTTTTTATTATTACTGCTTTTATTTTAGAAACTTTAGCAGCTTGTTTCTCACACTAATCTTTTCATCCTATTTTTATTATGTTTTAACATTTGACTTGTCCGCAGTCAAGCTTTTTTGTTATTTTCACTGAGCGCACATGCCTTCCACTTTTAAAGATACTGTTTAATTTCTAAAGGAAAGTGGGGGGGTGGGTGGGTAATTCGCTTTGGAGGATGACACAAAGAAAAGTATGGTGAAAGCAGAAAAAAAGAGAGCACTGTTTGCTTAAAGGAATAAATTTCAGTGGGTACAAAACTAAGGAAATAAGTAATAGAAAAGGCTAATCACATAATTAAAGTTACACTATTTCTAATATTAGGTTGTGAAGCAAACATGTGCTTCAAGAATGTGGTTTTTCATTGTGGCAACTACCCCTTAGCTGTAGGGCACTGTGCATGCTGTGTTCCGTCCCACAACGCTATTCCCCATAACATCCCTGATGGCAGCTTGAACAAAGCAGCCCACCCCTATATGGCAACACAAAGATGTATCTTGGCTACTTTAGAGAATTTGTACTTTATAGTCTGGTTGTATTATTTGTATTTTCCAGCAGCTCAAAGCTCCCGTGAGGGTACCAGCCAGACCATCCAGTTATCAGAAATAAAATTCACAATGATTTGGAGCCTGCAGTTCAAAGCTGTCAGTTTTTAAGTCCATTTGGAAAGGCCTCTGATTTTTTAAACTTTACGCAGCCATTTCCTATCAATGGAGAGGAAACAGGTTTGGAAGTAGAAACGAAATAAATAATTAAGGGTTATCCCTGGAGACTGAAGAGAAACCTGATAATTTCACATGTAGGATGCAATCCAGAGAAACAGTTTTCTGATTCTGACAGCTATTGCCTGTTTGTTGAGGATTTAGGTTGTGGTAGTTTTGGGTGGGGTTTTTTTTTGGTCTTAAACTCTTGCTTTCCACAGCAATATTTAAAAGAGTGTCATAAAGCTTGTCAGTACATGCCAGCTTTATTTTAGAACTCTTATCCATGCTGCAAATCAAACTGGAAGTAAAAGCATAAACAACAGTTGCATATAAATGTTAGATCAAGATTTTTTGATGTAAGGATTTAAAGGCAAGCACCAAAATGGCATAACCAACTAAACCGAACACCAAGTTTCTGAAGGGCTAAGCACGTGGGGCTCCTGGTTGTACTGATCCAAATGGGAATGCCTCGAGGTTCTTCAGAAAATCTGTTCTCCTTCTGTTACTGTTTATCAAGGGTTTGGGGTTCTGACTGTGGAATATACATTTTTAGAACATTAAGGAGAGATGCTAGCACAATCTGTTGGTATTTCAAAATATTTTGCTATTTTTTTAAAAATATATTCCTCTAGCTACTTCTGCTGATGAATTGAATTGATTTAAAGCCGTCACTTTACCAACCCTGTCACTCCCCATGAGATATTTCCTTCATTTGTCCAATGGGAATGTTCCATTATGAGGTGGTTAAAGGCAATTCATGCCATATTGATCCTGCCTGGCAAACCTCACTGAAATTCATACATTCCTG
>NW_010114890.1:9514-11825 GCF_000699245.1 Pterocles gutturalis | reverse complement strand
CTTTTGCATAACAATTTGCTGGACCTAGAATATCATGTTCTCACTATATAATAGGATACGTGTCTGAGAGTGTGAGTGGGAAATGGGACACCTGCTTGAGCAGTGGAGTTCCTGTTCCTGTTCCTGTTCCTGAAAGTACCTGCCGTTGATTACAAATGTGTCCTTTCTATAAGGGAAAATAGTTTAGATTTTGACCTTTTGGGGCAGATAATATAACGTGATAATACCACCTATTTCAATTGCAAACTGTTTCTGGCAAAAGCAGACTATTATCCCCACTTGTATATATCCTATCGTAATGGATGCTCTGAGGCTTTTTAGTAATACAAAAAAAAAAAAAAAAGAAAAAGAAAAAAGAAATTTAATGTTCTGGGGAAATACAAGTATCTCAAAGTTAATATTTTTGTCATGAATCAGAATTTAAAAACTGAAATACAATGAAATCTGCATGGAATGCAATTTTCTAAAACACTTTCTTTAGAATGAAACACTTGTTTAAGCATTTTTTGACTGAGTTTAGTTTGCTATCAAATCTGAAATGCAGGGGTTTGTATTGCTTGCCTTCACTTACTGGAGTCTGAACCATTCAGGTAGCTGGCACTCATTCTTTCCAATGACAGGTTCTCCTCCATGAGACTACACCTTCATAATGCACCAAATGATATGCGATTGCTGAAAATTTGCATCACTTATAGCATCAGTTTATTAGGAAAGGCATAGCTCATCCACCCATAAGAGATTATGGGATAATCAGAATTATACTTTCCAGCATACACTGAAGCAAGTTTATTTTAGGAAAAAAAAAAAAAAAAAAAGAAACAAATCAACAGGAGAAGTGTAAAGTATAACCCTCAACTCCCTGGCACTCCGTGTTTCAGTGAACTCTATGATTGTCCAAATCTTCTCCTCAGCTTTTCTGATTCTGTAACATATTTCTTACAGCAGTTCATCAAAGAGATGTGGCCAATTCATAACTGTTTTCATAGAAAATGTGTTTTCTGTCCAAACACAAATTAAAAAAAAACAACCCACAGGACCTGAAGTTCTCAAATTGTTCTGTTAACTGATAATTTAATGATATTCATTTGTATAGCAACTTGCATAGTTGTATTTAAATGAGGCTTCCAAGGTGGTAGTAGAATATAAAAAAAAAATTGGACATATCAACAAAGTAAGAAGGTGAAATCACTTTCCAGGTTTCCCCTGTAAATCTCTCCAGCTTACTGCCAAGTCTAAATGAATTACCCACACAGGTATGAGGCAGAATTGCTACACGTTCCAGGATTTTTGATTCAGGTTTGCACCTGAATAACAACACAACCCTTTCTCCCATCCTCGGCATTGACTGTTGCTCCTGTAATTGCCTTCTCTGTTATGAGCAGTTTTTTCCCCTTTCCCTATAAAAGAAATTACAGCTTGTCTCTATAGAAGATAAAACCTGACTAACTGCTGTACCATAGAAATGCAGCAGGTTTGTGCAATAATACGAAGAAGGGAAGATATGCAACTTGTGGGCAATTAAATACATTCGACACAGAGGCCCATCGGAGAGCCACTTATTTTTAACTCCTTTTAGTTATTTCTCTTTAAAAAGGGCTTTAGCCCTCCAGCTTCTCTCTGAAGAAACTTTGAGACTAGCCATGACAGTACTCACGTTGTTAAGCCTGCTGGGTAGCGTCAGTACAAAACGTGATGACAGAGTCACCCACAGAGAGAGCTGTCTTATTTATCCCCATGCTGGCAAACTGATGCACTCCTAGCAGTAGTAGCTTTGCCTGTAATCATTTGTATTATTATTTATAACAAATTACATGTCAAGGACACGATGGCAGATTGGCGCATCCCATTAATTTTTGTATGAGGGGTGGGGGCAATAAAAGGCTACGAACTGTTGCTAGACACACATTGACAATTTATTTCACCTGTGAACTGAGAAGTCCTTTGCATTCAAACTTTCATGAGGCATACAGAGCAGGAAAGAGGCAGACTCAGACAGGCTTAAGAGATGGAGGGTAAAAAAGGGAAATGGGAGATTGAAGCTTGGAGAAGTGTCAGATATGGATATGAGTGGAAACAGTACCTTAATTCCAGTACCTTTACTAAAACAAAGACGTTTTCTGGGAAAAACACTTGTTAAATGCTTGTGTTTCAAGAGATTACTTGGTGAACATTTAGGGTCAGGGAAGACAGTCTCTACTGATGAACACTAGTAGACGATGTGCATTTTTTAAGAGACTTGGTTAACATTCACTGTGTTTAACAAGCGATTGCTGTAGGTCGTTCATTTTAAGCTTTATGCGAGAGTTATTCT
>NW_010114890.1:259-9496 GCF_000699245.1 Pterocles gutturalis | reverse complement strand
TACATCCTAAACAAGGAGAAGTGCAGGCAGAGGCAGTTCTGAACAAGGTTTAAACATCGCAATGAGTTTAGCAAGCAACTGAGTGCAAGACAAGAACAATGTGAAAACATTTGTGAAAAAAGTAAGGGTAGGGAGAATAAAAGCTTGAACTCTGCTGCCTGTTTAACTTGGGAGATCACACCAGATGACTATAATTGTCCTTTTTTGCCTTAAAAAATCCATGAATTTATGAATGAATGAACAAATCTATGATTCTGGGACAAAAGCTGAAAGAAGGTTCAAAGATTGCAGGTCCAAAGTCAAACTCACCAGTGAAGACTTATGAAAAGACATGATTGATGACTAACCTTGTCCTTAGATTGTACGTGAGGCTACTGCTCTTTAAAAGTGACACTTGTCACTTTTCTGTCTTACCAAGAGAAGAAAAATATATATATAATCTTTGTCAACATCAATTTTTCCTTCAGGTTTATTGCAATCATAAAGTGTACTATACAATGAAAAAATACAGTGTCACCTTGGGTCCATCAAACTTGACACTAAAAGGTTAAATGAATTTCTTTGCTTAGCTTGAGCTAAAGAAGAATACTCACATGATACATGCTGCAGAGAGTAATACCTTTTTTTTTTTTTTCTTGCAGTTTCAGACAAAGTTTACAGACAAACAACAGACATTGCATTCAGCTCAGCAGCACAAAGGTAATTTTATCAATAAGTTGCAAAGATTTGAAGGTTCTTTCAGTGGATGATTTGCAATGCTAAGCATTATGGCTCCAAAGAGATTCACAGATTTCAAGTTGGTAAGTACAAGGTGGCAATTCAGTCAGCTATATTATCTGTGCCAAATTGGGTGGAGTTGTCCTCACTGAGCCTTTTTTTAACCTGCTGGACTAAGCATTTCCTTTTTCCTCTTCATTTTCAAGCCCAGTCTTATAACATCTCATTCTCTTTTTCTCCTTTATCACTCCCTTGGCTGTGCTGTTACACTCTTCAACTTGACTGCTCTTTTAAAATTCTGCAACTGCATAAATTTAAGATAAGAACATTGAGAGAAGGATGGGCTGTTTATGTCTATATGGGAGCTGGTGAGAAACTTTACAAGTTTCCATTTGTTTTTTTAAAGTAAAAAATAAATAATGCTTGAATGCTTCTGGCATCAAATTGTGGAATATGTTGCCTACTGCAGTCCCTGATACCTTCTGGAGGGAAACCAGTCAAACTCATTCTGGCTCAGAGAAAGTGTATGCTGAAAAAAGATTCTGCTGGAAGGAAATACATCAATTTATGACTAATGTAACAAAATGATGACTTTATATCATGGGTTAAACAGCCTGAAGGTTCAGTTACTTGTTTATAATATTTTAGAGAGGAGAGAGGCAAAACTCTGGTACTAGAACCTTGCAAGTATGTAGCTGACTTGTTTGGATTCATTTAACCTTGTATTGCATGGAAAATAAAATAAAACAAAACAAAAATCAACTACAACTAGGGAGTTGGTTCCCATGGTGTTTGTGAGATCCTTTCGGAGCTATGTAGTAGGATCTATACGCACTCGTGTTAATTTTTGAAAGGTCAGGCATGCCATGAAAAATAAACACTAAGTGCATATGCCACTCCAGACTTCAAACAACGGCTTATGGATCTAAAACGTGGATGGAACAAAATTTTTCCAGGTTTGCCTGTTCACTTATAGTAAGCCCACACGTGAATGAGAAGCAACCAACTGCAAAAATTACCTCTACTTCTACCTTTATATATGATTAATAGATGACTTGAAAATTAAGCACTGGAAACATAACAAACAAATTCCCTGCCTTGGCCAGGCCCTGGATCCCTAATAGAAAACAATTTGTGCTATAATGACTCCTTTACTTTGTTCTTGAATAAAGGTAGTGCTCATTAACTGATGCTGCAGGCAAAGCGAGTAGGAGTCTATACCAGACAAAGTCTAAATAAGGAATCCAGAGGATAGGAGATGTGGGAAAAGCATAAAATGAAGCTTCATGACAAAATTAGCCAGTTGTTTATGCTTATTTCACACTTCGTACTGCAGAACTAAACAAAACATGAAAAGCAAAAAAGAGCTGGTGAGATGCCAATGCTTTCAGTTATTTCCATTTATAACATTTTTTAATCTGAGTTTGCATTTTTTGACATTAAAAGACTGAATTGTGTCTCCTTTTTACTTTAAATGCTATGTATATAAAAAACAGTTAACACCTTTCTATCCTGCCTAGTGTGGACAATCTTTGACACTTGGGACAAACTAGGAACAGCTTCGTCCAGATGTCCTTCTCCTAGAAGTCAGAGATCACACCAACTGCTCTACCTTAGCTGTCTTTCTGCTTCTGGGCCCTTAGTGATGGTCAGAGAAGAGCACTTCTGAAAGAAAATGGTTTGTATAGATTCTGCTTAATAGGAATAACTCCTACATCTATGGAAGAATTTGTAATCTTTCTAACTGCCTAGTTTATTTTAAGTACTTGACTTTTGCAAACAGCTTCCCTTACTTAACTGTTAAAAACAACTCCTGGAGTTCTCTTTCTGGGAACCCTCTCCAAAGTCAGTAAAAGGTATGAAGCCTGAAGGACTAAAGGCCCAGGGTCTGATCCGCAGCAGGTATTATTTAGCAAAGACAGAACTTCAGAAGTAAGTCCCATAACTGGCCAGACTGGTGTTGTGGGTTAACCTCAGTAACAGAGGATGGTTGGTAAAAATGCCCAGACAGTGAAAACATATAATATTGTGCATTTATGTTAATATGTGTGTGTGTGTATGGGTATATCAAAAATACTGGTAGCTATTGAAATATTTTGCCTTGATTATTTGCAGTGTTGATTCTTGCAATGTTGATTTTCTGTACTAATATAAGTAACATGCAAAGCTTAAACTACAAAGGTTTATTTAGCAAGACAGAAAGCAAGAGTGAAAGTGAACAAGGAGCTTCAGGATTTTGACATATAATTCTTCAGATATGATCAAAGAAGTCCATTTATTGGAAGCTCTACTAAGTGTCAGGCAAAACAATTTAAAGAATTGGAGCTGTCGACAGGATGACACTTTCATTTTGAGGCAAGTTCCAAGGTTTTGAGACTTGTTCTCTTTCCTAATGAATGGTTTGGGTTTTGGATTCATGTCCAAAGGAACTTTGGCACCCATCCCTCCCTTTCACAGAAAGAAAAGAAAAAAAAAAAAAAAAGATTAAATTAAAAATAAAACTGATCCTGAAGAAAACTTTACTGAAACCAATGCACTTGCATATAACAGTTCAATTTTGACAAAACAGCATAATAAGATACAATTTAACTTAATAAAATATGTTCTGACCAGCAACATTTAACAACTCTGCTCTCAAGAATGCTAAAAAAATCTTAATTTATTTTTGGAACAACATTACAGCGAACTTAATAAAATATGTTCTGACCAGCAACATTTAACAACTCTGCTCTCAAGAATGCTAAAAAAATCTTTATTTTTGGAACAACTTTACAGCGAACAATTGGATCACCATCAGAGAGAAGAAATTATATAGTTGAAGTGAATGAGATGTTTTAACTTAGCAGGTTAGTTGGCATCCCTAGGGGAGACTGTGTTCTGCAAATACAGAGTCACAATTCTTGTCACAAGTGTGTGCTGAAGCTTGTAATGGGTTTCTTCTGAACCTTTCACACTTCTGCTTTCCACAGAAGGTTCATTTACCTTTCTGAAGCAGAACAGGGCTGTTTTTAGATTGTCTTGATTCTAATAGACACAGAGGTCCCTTGAGTCTAAATTGGGATGCCTTTGTCTAAGCAAATTTTTATCTGACTGCTTGGCAGTGAAAGGAGGAAAATGGCACTAAGTCTAAAAACTTCATGCCATGTGTTTCGTAGTTCATTAATTATTCCTTTCAGCAATTTCTGCACTACTTGTCTTTCTCATGTCCAATTCCTTAATTAAAATTGCAAATGCCCTAACTGGTTAACTGAAATCCAGGCACTTTCTTATTTTGTCAGTTCGAAGAATAATTTCTCATGTCTGATTAATTAATAATTGGGTATAATGTTGTTATATAATTATTTTATTCACACAACAACAATACAATGTTTACCATGACCACTCCAATGAGCTCTGTGTTTAAGTAACCATCTCTCTATAACTGTCATCCTTGGAGAATATCCATCATCTGTCTCTGACTTACTTCCCCAGTATCTGTATCTTACAGCTAGCATACTAGCCTGGTTACAATATTCCACTTTGTTATGTTTTTTCCCTTGCTTCTACGTCTGACACCCACATTTTCAAATCACATTCAACATGGCCTCATTTAACCAAATACTGAGTCTCAAGACGGTGTGGCATGCCTGGGTTGTTACACTTGCATGTATACGGAAGAATACCCATTAACCTAGTTGCTCTAATTGGTTTACTACAATCTTTCACCCCTCAGCTGATACCTACGGAGTGCATTTGTGATCAAATGCATACTTATAAGGGCTCTTGACAGGATGAGAAAGTCTAGAATACTGCGGTGCACTGCACTTAGGAGATATAATATAAATACCTGTCCTGGTTTTGTCTGGGACAGAGTTAACTTTCTTCCCAGCAGCTGGTGTGAGGCTGTGTTTGGGTTTGTGCTGAGGAGAAGCTGATCAAACACTGATGGGCAGAGCCGCTGCCGGTACAGTCAAGGACTTTCCAGCTTCTCTGCTGGGCCCATGTCTGCAGGGGCAGGAGGAGCTGGGAGGGAGCACAGCCCCCGTGACCAGCCCAGGATTCCACCTCAGGGTTAGGACTGAGACCCAGATTGGCCAATTGTCTATTCCATAAAAAAGCCTACAGCACCTGGTATTCCCAGGTGGTCTCCCATCCAAGTTAATTCTGTCTCAGCTGAAACCAGGACAATCCCTCATGTGTTAAGGCTTTAGGGAACATGTGTTTCATCACTGTTTCAAGACAGATATTACTCTAAGAGTCTGTCATTGAGTAACAGTACAGCCTTCCTGGGAAACAGGTCTGTGGAGCAGTCTATAACTCTCAGAGCTGTACAGAAAACAGCAACAAGGGCTTGCAAGGGTGAGGGTGAACGTAAACATTTTGGGAATGTGTTCTGTGTCCTGGTCAGCCCTGGCTGAAGTTACAGAGTTAATTTCATTTTCCATTTCTAAAACACACCTAACACTTGCTTTCTGCTACAGATTGATGCCTCGAGGCACACACAGGCTCCACTGTCCCTGCCCAGCCTCCCATGGGGCTCCCCCCACTCTTCCCCACTGCCCAGCACCCCATTTTGGAGGTCATCAGCCCCTTCCCCAGTGAGGCCGTAGGATGTCTATCTCCAGCTCCTCACAGCCCTGCCCATCCATGGGGCCCTGCCAAGCCTGGGCCACCCGTGGGCCGATGAGTTACACCAAAGTTAGATATTCTGGTGAAGCACCAGAGTGCTGGGCCACGAGCACCCCGGCACGAGGCACAGAGAGGCCCCAAAACCTAATGGGATGTTCACCCATGTTGTGAGAGGTCTGAGTTAAAGTTTACCTCCTCTTTGATGCAGAGGAGGAGAAACAGGAACCTGTAAGTCTGTGTGCCAACCACCAGACTTTCAGCGTGGTTTTCTTATGTTTGTTCTGGTGAAACTGTTCCACTTTGTGTGAATAATTAAGTACTCATTGGGTTGGGGAGAGGAGGAGAAGTGGTTCTGTACCTTACCAGTTAATTACATGAACCAGTGAGTAAAGAGTTGTGGTTTCCATTTGCAAATAGATGCTGAAACAAGATCTCTAATACTGGCTTCTGTATGTTGAGGCACTTGTTATACTTCCTCAAGTTTTGAAATAGTTATTGGTAGTGTGATTTTTTTTTTTTAAAGAAATCCTAAATTTTGATTAAAAAATATGTGGAAATTTGGGGTGTTGGTAAAGAGAAGGAGGAGGATTATTTTTACTTTTAATTTTGACAGTAAAAATAGCAAACGAAGAAGAAATTGAAAACAAATAAACAAGTTTGGTTTGGTTTTTTTTTAATATCTTTACCATTTAACAGAGGTGAGCTTATCAATTTTGTGGATGAGTAGACAGTCTATGAATATTTTTACAACTTTTTTTCTGTGGAAATTTCAGAAATGAAAACCAAAATCAAATTTACAACAACTCACCCCCACAAAAAACAAACCAACCCAAAACAACAACAATCAGCAAATATAAACTTCCATTGAAAACCATTGCACAAGCACATAAAATTTAAACCTAAAATATATTCATATATTCATAGAGACTTTTATAGTTTTATATTTTGCGTTTATTCACTGCCTTGAATCTTCTGAAGTTACTTGAATAAATATAGGTCTCAACTCAGCCAAGTTGTAAAGCTCACACTTAAATCTAATCTTTGCAAGACAGCAGTTATATCTGTATGTAACTTTGAGCGCTTTCCTAATCAGCTGGAGATAAAAGGATTAAAATACACAAATAAATTTCAATACTTTCTTACCTGAATATACAGAAAGAAAATGAAACATTCAGTTGTTACCAGGATCTGACCTTTCCTGGATTTTGACAGAAACCGAATTATCAATCTTGATGGCACTGTCCACGAGCTAATCTTGTTTCAGTTCCTCCTGTTTCACATTATCTCTGTGGTTCTTAGATTGCCACAGTTTATTGCGACAGATTAGACCAATGTAAAATCTGATGTGCATCTTATTGGCAGGAGCAGTGTGCAAGAGTCACTATCTGTAAACTTTGGTGGAGTTGTCAGCCCTCAATGCTTTAGATATAGGCAGCCCGATAAAGAACTTTACTCCAAAAGTGTGCAATATTTCACTATTATAACTCCATCATGGTCAATTAGCCAGACATGTTCCTGGATTTTATCTTCAAAAATGATGCTTCTTGGTTATTTATGTTTCCAAAAGCTATTATTGAGTAATTCAGTGTAGTGAAGGACTTCAATATGCTCTACCATTGTGATTGTAAATCCAGGTGTTAATACTCCCGAGTGGCTCATCATCTCACTGCAGATACCTAATAAAGTTGCCATTAGCTGGCAGTATACACTGAAGAAAGCTATACAGCCAGCTGATCTTCTCATTAAAAAAGGGCTACTGGAGAATGCCAGGAGATTATCTGAGTTGTCCGAGTTTTTAAAGAAAGGAAGGGAAAGAACTAGAGAATGATTATTTTCACTGATTACTTTTAGGAACAGTACTGGAAATGCTAACTAGTAACAGGTGGAGGACAAAGAACTGACAGCTTCTAGAATAAGAGCAGACCACAGCTGAATTAGTCAAGACTGGTTCTCCAGTGTTGTTTCTGATAATAACTTTAAAAATCATGTGATTCTGATAAATTCAACGTAATTTGACTTATTTCATCTCCTGAAAAGATATAGCCCCAAAAGACTCACCATCTTTGACTGAGAGAGGAAATTTGGGGAAAGTGGATAAAATATTACTAAGGAAATTGTTGACGACTTTCTTGCTTGCTACTTAAAAATATATATTAGATTTGATATCGTTATTGTGATAACATCTTAGCATGTAATAATCTTCTTCATATCAGGTGCAAGACAGATCTGGTCCAACTGAGGAAAAAATGGTAGCAAAAATTTCTGTCCACTTGCATATGCTCATATTCAGAGACCAAGAAGGAACCTAAAATTTTAAGTTTTTTCCATTCTTATAGCAGACAACAGATAAATTGTCTCATTCTTGTGTCACACTGGTTTTTAAGGACAGTGATCTCCAGGGAAACTGGAGATGCTTCCAAGTTCTTCGGTGGGAATGTCTGTTGTGGCTGGATTTCTACCAAAACATTCTAGTGTCCCAGCAGTGACAACTTGGTCATGCAACTCGAGTGGTAACTGGGGTGCACTCCGACCAGGTGAATGGGTGAGTACAGAATCACAAGCTGAAAGGTATCGGTGAACATGTGTCATATGGAGAGTGACTTCCTAATCTGGACAGACTTTATTCCATTGCTTCAAGTGCTCAAGGGCTGTGTGCGCTGTGAGGTTGTCAGCATAAGCACAGCATAACAACATTTCTAGGTTTGTTTTCTTAGTTCCTCTTTTCTTTTTCAGAACTCTTTCATTACCTGCAATGAACAGGTATGCTAAGTCAAGTCCTCAGAAGGGATAAAATGCCAGAATTACAGTTATGCCATCTGAGTTTGTTATCACTTGCTCTCATATGCATGGAGATATACTCCTGGACACACTTTTACTGAAAGTTCTTGTTTTCAGAATGACCACAGTCTCTTTGGTGCAAAAAGGAATGGTGCTTTGAAGGCCAGATAGGTCTCGACAAGGAGGGGTGTTCATGTGAATAAACACATCCTCTCAAAAAAACCCAGAAAACATCTGCAGCTTCTCAAGTCAGGGCATGTGAATTCTGATTCAATGAAATGCCTTGCTTCTATAGTTGGCATAAGGATCAATAACAGTAAAGGGACAACTGCAGAGCTCACACATCTTAAAATTTTCCCTCCTTGTCATTGCAAAAGCAACACAGAGCAAGCAGGCAGATAACACTGACTGACCAAATGCAGTGATTGCAAATATTAGCAACACTAATTTTTACATGCTTCTACCTGCCTGTAGCTGTTGACAGAGTAGTTAACAAGCAGAACAACAGAATTAACTGGAGTGCCTGGAATATTCTTCTTCACAACATTTGAAATAAAGACTGAAGTAAAAGTGTAAAGGATTGAGCATCTGACGCAAACTTTTTCCTGTATTAAAAAATCCTGGCCACCAAACCTGCTCATTCCAGATGCACAGCTGGTAGCCATTGCAACAACAACTGTAATTCTGTAATATCCTCCCATGTAGGCTGTTGCAGCTTGTCTGTTTTGCATCCCCTGTTGTGTCTTAGCCTCTTTTTACTGTTTCACTGTTTATCCTGAGGAAAAGTAAACACAGAAAACACATCATTTTCTGGATATTTATGCAGGTTGCAGTAACAGATCTGCACTGTAGATATAGTCAGTTGGGACTGTAAGATTGGCTAATATAGTATCTCAGGACTAACTTTTATAATGTAATAAGTTTTCATTTTGTTAATTAATCCTCTACAAAAGATAAACATTCATTTATAAATATTGATTCAAAGACTGTTGCTCTAATATCATATACATATAGAGTCGGTGCTGTGACAGCAGGACAGACCTCATATATGAAGCACAGATTGCAAGGGCCTTGTTTATACCTCTGTGCTCAGTCATGAAATCTTTACAAGGAATAAATTGTGGCTTCCTCAGC
>NW_010114890.1:0-228 GCF_000699245.1 Pterocles gutturalis | reverse complement strand
TTCAGAAACAAACCCATTAATGCAGTACCCCAGCCACTATCAATAAAGTCTAAAAAAACCTCCAAACATTATATTGTAAAAGAATCTTTAAACATGAAGTCTGATGCATTTTGCATTTTTCCAAAAGTTCTTGTGGGTCTTTTGGGGTTTAAAAAGTATTTTTTCAAACATTTTAAAACATCCTGTTTAACATCTTTATTGTTATAAAAATAATTATTTTATTTATAT
>NW_010114889.1:6215-6570 GCF_000699245.1 Pterocles gutturalis | reverse complement strand
CCACCTCCCTAATACCGGGCCTGGGCGTCTCGGGCTGTTCCGCCCGCCCCCAGAACTAATCGCCTCTAACTGCCTGGGGTGCTGGTCGCTGTGTTCTCGAGGCGGCTGCACGCCGAGCGCGGCCGGCTGGGGCACCAGATCAAAATGAATGGGATCAGGCTGGGTCCTCCCTGTCCCTCTCCCTCTGTCTTGGCTTGTCTCTGTCGTGAGGAATGCCTCACTGGACGCTGAAATCTCAGATAATTGTTCAAAATTGTCACGTACCACAGTCGTTTCCTTGTGGGGTCAGCTAGACCCATCGGTAATACCCGCTGCTCTCCGAGCTTGCTGCTGAGCGTTCCAGCTGCTGCTTTGC
>NW_010114889.1:4930-6178 GCF_000699245.1 Pterocles gutturalis | reverse complement strand
GAGCTGGCTGCCTCTGCGCCTGGACCTCACTCTGTGACTGCAAACGGAGCTTCTCTGCGCCTCCGGAGCTTCCTGCTTGTGCAGTGCCACCTCTGCCCCTTCCCTTTAGAGCTTTCGGGTCTGACTTTCTTTTCGTGGTTGCAGACGAAACGCTGCTCATCAACGTTATCTGTGGCGTGGTTTCAGGGGTGATCTCCTCTGCGCTGGCCAACCCGACAGACGTGCTGAAGGTAGGAGGTGCGCGGGCAGAGGTGCTCCTGGCTGCCGGGGGGCAGAGGGGCTTCCCCGCCAAGATGCATCTCTCCCAGCTGCAGTGGGGTGCTCTCCGTGCTGGCATCACATCTGCTCAGTTGGGTTTTTTGTGAAAGGGAACAGAAGCCCAGAGCAATAAACTGATTTTTAAAAGCACAGCTCTTAACGATCATGAAATCCGCATGGCGAGGGGCGGGGGCTGCGTTGTGAGCCGGGGGAGTGGGGTGTCAGCGGCTGTTGGTCACACCTCGGCTCCTTCCCCGCGGTCGCTGCGCTGAGCTTTGCTGCGGCAGAGTCCTGCCTGGCTGTGGTGTGACCAGGGGCCCGCGGGGACTGCCCGGTCCCCTCCCTTCCCTGCTGGGGGTTTCTGGGGTCAGGGTAGCTCTGCTCTGAGCAAAGAGAGCCGGAGAGCTTTCCCACGCATCTCCCTGTGTAGATCAACCTTCTCGGTGTGGAAAGCTGCTGCCCATCGCTCCTCTGTCCTGTCTGTGCTGTGCCCTGTGCTGTCCCTGCCCCCGCCTGCTGTCACCATTTGCCACAGGGTTGGTGGCATCTGCTCTGGGTGGCTCTGTCCCTTCTCCCAGGAGGTCTCCCGCGCTCGTCTCTCCGCCCTCCTGGGTCCATGCTGGTGTCGTCCCCCTGACTCTCGCTTCTCTTGCAGATTCGGATGCAGGCTCAAGGCAGTTTGTTCCAGGGTGGCATGATCGGCAGCCTCATCGACATCTTCCTGCCGGAGGGCACGAGGGTGAGCACCGGCTGCTGGAACCCCCGCTAGTGGCAGAACGAGCAGCTTCCTCCACTCCTTTGCTACACCCAGGTGCAGCTCTTGCGGAGAGCTGAGAACCAAGGGCAGCAGCACAGTTCTGCTTCTGGTTACGGGACAGACAGAGCGCGTCTGAGGGGAGATGGGGTCTGTGCTGCGGCAGCCTCGGTGCTGCGCCAGGCTCACCCGGCGTCCAGGAGTGACTCTGGCGGGGGCAGGGGTTCCGATGGGGG
>NW_010114889.1:4658-4895 GCF_000699245.1 Pterocles gutturalis | reverse complement strand
CGTAGGAAGGACCCTCAGCCTGGTGTGCCGTGGAGGCAGTGGGAGTTAATCCCACTGGAGTAACGCTGCCAGGGCAGAGGAATCCTCCGGTGAGCTGGGCTACCTGAAGGGCTA
Source organism: Pterocles gutturalis (assembly GCF_000699245.1). NCBI lineage: Eukaryota > Metazoa > Chordata > Aves > Pterocliformes > Pteroclidae > Pterocles > Pterocles gutturalis. The sequence goes on along the minus strand of NW_010114889.1, from coordinate 4,781 downwards.
CCTCTGCGAGTCAGGGCAGGGAGGATGCAGGGAGGATTGTCAGCAAAAGGCCCCTGGGGGGGAGATGTTGGGCCAGCTGCCGTCCCCAGGTCCCCAGGCAGCAGTTTGCGCCTGTGACAGGGG
>NW_010114889.1:3669-4589 GCF_000699245.1 Pterocles gutturalis | reverse complement strand
ACATCGCCAAGAAGCACTTGATCCTGTCGGGCCTGATGGGGGACACCATCTTCGCCCACTTCGTGTGAGTGTTTGCTGCGGCTGCAGCGCTCCCCGGGCTTGGCGGGGGGGTGTGAGGCAGAGGAGCGAGGTGGGACCAGGGGTGAGAGCCCTTCAGAGAGCAAGTGCCCTGGAGCTGCAGAGACCGGGCGCAGTGTCGGCTGGAGCACCAGCAAGTGCACCCCGAGAGACCTCCCTGGGGAAGGAGCCTGGCAGAAACCCTTTGGCGACATGAAATGTCAGCGTGATTTCGGCTCGCTGATGGCCAGGAGTGCTCTTGCTCCGTGTCTGGGCCCTGGTGTGACCAAGGCAGGAGTTCCAGGTGTGTGACCACCTCGAAAGAGCTGCTCCAGTCCTCGGTCCTCGCCCGGACAGACACTGTCAGCTTGCAGCCGTTGCTGCCAGAGCTTTGTGAGGTGAACCTGCAGAGCTGACGGGACCCTGAGCAATCTGAGTTTTGAAGTCAGCCTGCTCTGAGCAGGGGTGGGTTAGAAGCCTCCCAAAGGCTTTTTCACCTCCATTTTCCTGTTCTCCTGGCAGACACTTTAGCTGGAGGTGCTGCGGTGCTTCCGCTGGGTTTGCCTGCGGCGGGCTGAAGCTGATGAGTTTTTTTTGAGGGAGGAGGCTGGCAGCTGCATGCTCCCTCTTGCTGCCTTTGGTCTTCCTCCCTCCTTCCCCACCCCGAAGAAATGTTTGCTCTGGTGAGAAGGATGTGCGCTTCCAAGAGGCTGCCTTCAGGTCTGTGTCACCTCGACAGCACCTGCAGACAGGCTGGGCTGCCGGCCGCCCCTGCGGAGACCCGGCGGTGGGCTCTGCCCGGGGTCTGGGTTTCGCCGAGCCGAGCGTTCCCCGTCCCCTGGCTCTGGCCGGGGGCTGGGGTT
>NW_010114889.1:1551-3541 GCF_000699245.1 Pterocles gutturalis | reverse complement strand
GTCTGGGTTTCGCAGAGCCGAGCGTTCCCCGTCCCCTGGCTCTGCCCGGGGTCTGGGTTTCGCAGAGCCGAGCGTTCCCCGTCCCCTGGCTCTGCCCGGGGTCTGGGTTTCGCAGAGCTGAGCGTTCCCCGTCCCCTGGCTCTGCCCGGGGTCTGGGTTTCGCAGAGCTGAGCGTTCCCTGTCCCCTGGCTCTGCCCGGTGCCCGGGGTGGTTCGGTTCCTGGCTCCTCTTGGTTTCTGGGTGGGAGCAGACAGTGCAGTTCGTGTGCGTTGACAAATGCCTTTCATAAAATCCGGTGAATCCTCGTGTTTGTGCCAAGGCCCGCCGGAGCCGGAGCGGCCGTGTTCAGAGCTGTTCCTCTCTCCTGTCCGGTGTGTCCCCAGCTCCAGTTTCACCTGCGGGCTGGCGGGAGCCATCGCCTCCAACCCCGTGGACGTGGTGCGGACGCGGATGATGAACCAGCGAGCGATCGTGGGCAGCACGGAGCTCTACAAGGGCACTCTGGATGGGCTGGTGAAGGTGAGGAGGGGGCAGAGGTGGGCAAATCCCTGTCTTTAGGGGGTTCCAGCCCCACACGCCCCCGATACGAGCGGTCAGACTCTACGGTGACGGAACGGGGAGTAGGTCAGACAGACCAGAGAAGGGCCCAGAGCCACTTTCCTGAGGTCACCCTCACCTTGGGCATCCTCCCAACCTTATGGGACAAAACTTTTGTTAGTGATGGGGTTTGATTGGGTTCCTGCACTGTCAGTGACACTTCACACAGCTGAACTGCAGCTGCAAGGGTCCTTTCTGTCCCACGTGGCGTTAGGGAGATGGGCAGAGCGTGGACCTGGTGCATCTCAGTTATCTGTCTCTCCTCTCCTCCCAGACGTGGAAGAGCGAGGGCTTCTTTGCGCTCTATAAAGGGTTCTGGCCCAACTGGCTTCGGCTCGGTCCCTGGAACATCATTGTATCCTTCGGCGTGCTGCCGGGAGGTGGTGGGGACGGGCAGGCTGTGAAGGGAGGTGCAGAGCAGACACCCTGGTGGGGTGCGGCAGCCCGCGGCCAGCTCCCCGTCCCGCTGGACAGACACCGGCTGTGATGTGGCTGCTGCGGGTCCAAGGGCCAGAAGATGCCCCTGGCTGTGCCGCTGCTCTGGCAGCGCTGGAGACGGCCAGGGAGGGACTCCCAGCGCAGCAGCACGGGTGGGTTCTTGCAGCGTGCGTGCTCTGGGGTGCTTGGTTCGAGACTTTCCCTCTGGCCGGAGCTCCTGGAGGTGCTGCAGGCTCCGGATCAGCTCCTGTTTCCTGAGGGGAGCCTGGGGAGCATTCTGCTGCTCCGAGACGAGCACTGACGCGCTCTGCAGAACCAGCGCTGCTGTGTCGCTGTCCGGGATCCTTCTCGCCCTCGGAAATCCTGTGCATGGTTTATTTTAGAGAAGTCCTGGCCTGGGGCTAGAGCCAGCCCTGGGCTGGTTTGTTTCTGGGTCCCTCTCTGCTCTCCGGGCGGCTTTTGTCCCACAGCTCTTCCACCAGTGCAGACCAGTTGATGCTGGCTGCAAGAGGGACATCCCCGCGCTGCCCTTCCGCTGGGGATGCCTTGCCAGGTGCGCCCTGCCCGCAGCGCTTTGCCCCAGTTCCTTGACGTTCCGTTCAGTTTTTTATCACGTACGAGCAGTTGAAGCGACTCCCGTTCTGACAGCTGGCTGCATTCCCCTCCGTGCGGCAGAGCGCTGCTGCCGCCGTCCTCTCCATTTCACCGCCCCGTGGTTTGCTGTGTTGGTACCCGTGGGCCTGGGCCCTCCCCCTCCTCCAAGCGCATCGTCCCTGCAGCATCTCGCAGCTGAAGAGCGACCGGGAGGCTGATGGCCGGCGCCGCGTGGTTCTTCCTGCGGAGGCAAGTGCGAAGGGTGTGCAAGCGTCTGGGCCTGGAGCAATATCTTCTGTGAAGATTTGTGCGTTCCAGCGGCCTCTGGGTGCAGCTGTGGTTTGCTGTCCGGCTCGGGTGG
>NW_010114889.1:748-1520 GCF_000699245.1 Pterocles gutturalis | reverse complement strand
GATGCTGGGGGCGGTGAAGGGGTGCCATCATCTTCCTTGCAGAACCGTAACCTCATTAAATTATTTATTGACTGGATGGCTTGAGTTGGTGTTTGTGCAGATTTATATTCTAGAGCAGATGGTCTGTCTGCCCTGGGAGAGAACAGAGGCTGGTTTTTCCGCACACTATGTATCTTTTTTCCCCAGTTATGTGTGTATATAAAAGCAATTGTTAGGAATCATTACAACAGAAATGTTTGTAAAGCAGAGTTTAATTGTTAGTGTCAGAAAGTTATGGGGTTGCACTCGGGTCAGTTTTGCAAAACCTTGGTCTCTTCACCTTACTGCTGATGTTGTTTTTGCTTGTATCCCCTTTAAAGCGAGGTAACGTCATTTGAAGCCAAGCTCGGGTCTCTCACTGCTTTGCAGCGGTGGCTTTAGCGTGGCTGTGCGGAGCAGAACGGCGGGCGGGATGCTTGGGGCATCCTCTTCTGGCAGAGCTCGGAGGGGAGGCTTGGGGCAGGTCTGCAGCCGAAGCGCTGGCAGAGGAGGGGGTGGGACAGCAGAGGGGCCAGTGGCTGAGGAAGAGCAGGAATCCAGGCTCCACATCTGCTGGGAGGTGCCTGAAGGAGTCAGCAAGCGTTCGAGCGATGAAGTCGGAGTTAATCTCCTCTGTCTGGGCTTCCAAAAGCCCTTTGTGAAAGCCATGAGAGCCGCCAGGATGCCACTGGGACTGGGATGGTGGCCGGGGCTGAGCTGCAGGGGGGCACAGCGGGAAGGAGGAATCGCTGCC
>NW_010114889.1:386-611 GCF_000699245.1 Pterocles gutturalis | reverse complement strand
GCCCGTGACCACCACAGCCCTGACCGTGGCCACCGCAGCCCTGCCCGTGGCCATGGTGGTGCAGACCCAGGGGGTTCCCAAGGCACTTCCCCGCTCCATCTGCCGCAGCCGCAATTTGTGTCCCTGCTGCAGCTTTCCTCCCCGCCGCAGCGCCCGCGTCGCGCCCCCGGCCCCGCTCTCAGCCTCTCCCTGCTCCTCGGGTTATTGTTTGACAGAGGAAAGGCT
>NW_010114889.1:0-255 GCF_000699245.1 Pterocles gutturalis | reverse complement strand
GCAGGCTCTGCAGGACACCAGGGCGCAGAGGCTTTGTGTCTGTGAATTTGCTTTGTCACCAGTCACTGTCACTAAGGGAAATACACTTATGATTGATAAAGCAACTGTGTGCATATTTAATTTTTAAAATTTTTTTTAGTACCGGTACCAAGTATCCGTATTTCACTTGAAGCGCCACGGTACAGCTCGTTGAGCTGCTCCCAGGGCGAGGTCAGTCGATGGATGAATACTCTCCCTGGAGCTGATCCCTGTCAC
>NW_010114888.1:14532-20219 GCF_000699245.1 Pterocles gutturalis | reverse complement strand
GGTCCGGTACAGCCTCACCGAGCCCGCTGCTAACAGGGTGCAGTGAAGTTTCTAACACGTCTTGCTGTGGCCTGGTAAAGAAGCGTTCTAGCACAGTTCCTCTTGTCTTCAGCTGTTATTTTTGCCACAGCTTTTCTGCATTGTCTCGTTACTGAGGTCAGTTTGGGATGTCTGATTTTCGTGTTTTTACTGAGTCTCACAGGCGCCTTCACTCTTTGGAAAGGACTGGTTGTGCAGTTTGCCAAAGAGATAAATTAAACCTAGGGCCTGCAGTGCACACAAAAGCCCTGGAAAACACCAGTTTTAAAGGGCATGTGACACTGGTTATATGAAATCAGTTCTGCCTAGGGTCTAAAATGAACTTCTGGCTGTCTAACAGCCTTTGAGGAGAGAGAAGAAGATGAATCCATGCGAGCCCAGAATTGCTGTGGGTGCATAGATGCATGGATTTGTGACATAATACAGAGAGAGGATCATCAGAGCATGAACGTGGGGTTTTGGTCGCCTAGAACAAAGACATGTTAAATGGTGTTACTCCTTGTTCCAGAAGGATGACTCATATAGAAATAATATGCCAAAGACAGGGCTTAGATTGAAAGGATTTTGAGAATATCAAAGAAAAATCCATCACCAGCTCTATGTGAAATAAACTGGTAGTTTCAACACAGTTCCTGGGATATTGACATCACATCACAAAAATTAATGGAATGTATACTAGTTGCATTTCAGCTGTCAGATTCATTGGGGAAAAAGTCACTCGCAAACTTAACTAGCATCTGATCCAAAGTGGAGACTTCTACTGAGCCAGCGCATGGTGTGCAGGTCGCTATGGGCAATCTCACACTACAAACTTTGACTGTGAATTTGCTCTCTATATGAAGAGAAATGGAGCTCTCAAGGCTGTCAGTCAGGTACCATTCACAAGGAAAGGCTCCATTTCAGTAAAAGGAGAAAAGAACCTCCCCAGAAAAGACTGGGTAGGAGAGACAAAAAGAGCGGCCAATTTTGTGCATTGTCTGCCAGGCAAGGATGTAATAAATGAATCAATGATATGGCTTTTTGTTAATTGTGAGAAAAGCAGCATTATGACATGGGTTTTAGCAGTTTTTGTGTTGGTTCTTTTTTAAGAAGTGAATTCCAGTACTATTGATATTCAAAAGAAATAGAAAGATCATTCCCTGTATTTCAAAACACCATTTTCATCTAAATGTCACTCTAGGCAGAGGAGGAAGAGGACACAGTGATGAAGAGGAAATTACAGAAACAGAAGAACTCAAGTTATCTCAAAATATGAAAGCTGTCTGTATCAATTTTGTTAACAGGGCTCTCGTGGACCTCTAAAGTCTCACAGCAGACAACAGAAGCATGAACAGTAATGTCCAGGAGAAAAACTGTACAGCAGATTTCTCTAGCAAGCACTAAAGAAAAATTATAACATAATCTTTCTGATTTTCTAAAGATTACAGTTTTTGCCATCTCGGTAAACTGGAGAGATATGTTTGCAATAGATTATCTGTGTGTAGAATTGTTGATAATAATAATAATAAGTACCAGAACTTCAGGTATAGACCTGAGTTAATAATCGTGCTGAAGCCAGACAGAAAAGTTATACTATGATGAATAACATTTTACCTGATATTTGCTAGAATGTCAGAAAAAGCTTATAGATCAGATAAAGATTTTACTTTTCAAAACATTGTGTAACTTTAAAAATAGAGCACAAGCAATTTTCTCTTTGATCTGTTCTCTGAATGGAAATTCCCTGTATGTGTTGTCTGCCCATCAGCAGGATAAGATGCAGCAGACAGCACACAGCTCACAGAATCACAGGATGGTTTGGACTGGAAGGGACCTTAAAGATCATCTAGTTCCAACCCCCTGCCATGGGCAGGGACACCTCCCACTAGCCCAGGTTGCTCAAAGTTTCATCCAGCCTGGCCTTGAACACCTCCAGGGATGGGGCATCCACAACTTCTAATTTCCCAACTTTTTTTTTCTTAGTATCAGAAACGTAATGTTAGGCACAAGGTTTGCATGTGTAGACACATCTGTGAATGACAACCTATTCTACATTTGGAAAGCTAGAAAAATCTCAGGTAAGTAGATGGCTATGGAGCTTTTAACAGAATAATTATATGAAAAGTCTCCAATTCACTGAATCTTTTTTCCCATATGCTTGAACATCTGGAATACGGAAGAGCTTTCTTTATGTGTACGTATGTAGCTAGACAAAATGTTATACTAACTTCTGCCTACTAGAAATTGATATCTCATTTGTTCTATTTGAATTCCCAAGGGATACACTACAGTCAGGAGCTGACAGATACCAAGGATCTACAAAGATTTCTAGAAAAGAATTGAACAAATACTTTAAAATAATTAAATAAAGAAGGAAGAGAGAAGTAAGAACAAATGTAGGACAGTTATATTGTTCAAATGAAGCAAGGCTGAGAGACATGGCATTGGTAATATCCTGTTATTCCAGTGAGACACAATGAATGGATTCTGTTCAGATTTACATTTGTATACATCTGAGGTAATTTATGGCAATCATAAAAGAATTCTAGATTTGCACTCTGAGTAACTTCGTATCTGCTGTGCTAATCACACTATAAGGTTCTAAACATTCCTATTACAAGTTATTAAAAAAATATTTCTATAGTGTTATTCACAAACAGATGCTAAAGTTGCTACCTTTCACAAGTTTTTAAACTAATTTTTGTGTATTAGAAGGCCAGTGTACTGATTCACAGAGAATCATTAACAAAATAAAAGGTACAACATAGTATTCTTTTTGGTGCCAGAACTGCATAGCAGTGCTCTTCACAAGAAGGTATTCTTATCTGATAAAATATTCCCCAACTAAATTCATTCATAAAATGAAGATTAAACAATTTTCTTGTATCTCGTCTTCTTTCTGGAAGGATCATGACAGCACTAATGAAGGTTAAGTAGACTGAGGAGTGATTTGTAGAACATCTGTGTGAGATCTCAGATACGTGCAGCTTATAGAAAAAGCATTGTAGCATCTACCACATCATGTGTCATGTCAGGTGAAAAAAATATTTCTTCAATTCCCCAGGCATTTCAAATATAATTACTCTAAATACAATGGTTAAAGAATCCTATTAGTTACGAGTCAAGTGTTCAAACCCATTCTTTTCTCTCTTTCTGTTTTATTGTATTTGGCTGTTTATTCACCATTACTTTTTAAAAGTACAATTGTGTTGAGACCTATATTGAAATAATAATTGAAACTGAAGCCATAGGAACATGTAAGAAGTTGCCCTGATTCAGACGGCTATGCATGAGCAGGACAACAGGCAGGGAGCCATCCTCTGCTAGATGCATGATCCAGGCCCAATCTGCGGCCTTTCGTGTTAAGCAGAAGACAGTGCTAGGACTTTCTTAGCAGACAAAGGAAAGTAAAAGGTTTTTACTTGTCCCTGTATCCATTCATGGATTTGTCCAAACGTGGAACTGAGAAAGGGTATGTTGTGGATTGTAAAAGGATTTCAATAGATTTGGTGTCATCCTGTGAGAATTTATGGGGCTGGCCACGTTGGCCTTATTATGGACTGTGTACAGAGTACAGTTATCTTAGTAGTGAAATGTCTGCAATGCCCACAGGAAGGAAAAGAGTAGCTTCTGATAGCCATCTCTTTACAATGACTTGAGTTAAAGGGTAATACCAAAACTATTAATTTTGCTATTTTTGCTGTGGCTGTGAACCTACAAAACTTGCTTTATCCCATAATGGAAAAAGCCCATGACAGAGACCAACAAAAGACTTGACTGTGGCTGAAGGAAAGAGATTTACTTATTAGAGAAAAACGGCTATCAGGGAACCAAACTAAAGCATGAGACTTGATTGAATGTGCCTGAAGAAGTTTGCCTTTCCTAGGTTGCCATCAAGCTGGTGAGGTGTAAGTACACTAGGCAAGCACATATAATGCTGGCTAGTTTCAGGAACCTGTGATTATACGCTTTATTTCCCCTGCTAATGTATAGGGTGTTTTGTTGTTTAAATGGATTTTCCTACTGGTATACACATCTCCCAAATGGGAGGCCACAGGTGCTTGAATTCAGGTGAACAGAGTGCATAGCTGTATGGAGGGTTTGACAGTTTCTCAGCGGTTTTGATATTTCTTCCCTAAAGAGACAAAAGGTCTGACAGCTGGAGATGAATGTGATCTGAAAACTCAGAAAGGAAGCCTGTCTGGCTAACTGCATATCCAGAATAGAGATGTGGCTACTCTATGAGCTCTCTAGTGTGTGTTCAGACCCCATCCTGAGTGCTTATCTCCATGCCCTAAATGGGGGAGGGAGGGCTAGTTATGTTATACATGAGATTTTCATTAAATTAAAGAAAAGCTAATGTTTCTTTTGCCCAGAGCAGGAGTACTTCTACTCCAGAAATTGTAGGCCCACACTTCTAAGAGACTGACTGATGTCTGTTCTTTTCACTGGTGGAAAGAAAGTCGTAGACACTATACCAGTATCAACTGTTAGGTCGATTTGTGAAGAAGACACACAAAAGTTCAAAAAGGGCAGTCCAGCAGATTAAAATCCTGATGCCAAAGCAAAATCCTTCAAGCTCAGATGCTAGGAAAAATAGGCACATTGGAAGGCAACATACGATAGCACTCGTACCAGCAAACAGAGAATCCAAGAGGAATCATATTAAAAATAGGAAAGATATTTGTAGCAGAAAATAGAAATGTAGCAAAATATGAAAAAATGAAAGCCATATAGCACTACAACAAGAGTGAGAGTTTTAAACTCCAATGCAGTCTTGGTGCTAACATATGGCTGTGAGAGCTGGAGCTACCCAAAGTGTAAAATCAGACACCCTAAAACGCAAACGTCTATAAAAGATTCTGATTCCAGATAAGTATACTTCTAACCAACGTGGAGAGATGAGAAGTCAAAATCACCAGCCAGCAGCTTATCAGTATGAAGAGCGCACTCAGTAGCTGCACAGTGTGTACATCAGATTCCAGGACACAGACCCTCACCCAGAGCTGTTAAATGCAAACTGACCAGTGTCATGAAAAGAGGCTACACAAGAAAAACCCTTGGAAAACCCATTAGCAAGCAGGATACGTTAGCAAGGCAGTCACAGCTCTGCAGGGCACTTGGAAACAGCAGCGAATGGCAGAAGTAGGGCAGACTGGTTTCTGACCCGTTCACTTCCATCGGCAAGGAGGTATTAAGCCAAAGAATAAAAGTGAACACACTCTTAGGTCAAAATAGCCAGCTTGGTTAATTCAATTGCACAGAATCTTCTGCTAAAACTGAATTCTCTGGCACTTGTACCTAATTAAAGCTATCTAATAACAGCTGCGTCATTTGTATAATTATTTTCTACAGAGAACAGAACTTGTCAGAAACCTCAAGATGCTTTAATAGGATATAGGAGATGAGCAGATAAGGGCCACAGGCTCAGTGTGTCCCGGTTTGCTTGCTACACGTATTGTGAAATGCATTCTTCTTCATGGCTTTGAGATACCAGTAATCTATATGAAAAAATAAAAAATCTGACCTTCCCATTCCACTGTTTCGAAAGTTGGTAGGATAAGAGGCCTGTGCTTAGTTCCTGCGTGTTGGGGGAGAGAGAATGCCCATCCTGTGCTTGGAGAGCTGTGCTCTGACACGTCTGCTGCAGGGTGGGCATCAGGGAGCTG
>NW_010114888.1:3712-14518 GCF_000699245.1 Pterocles gutturalis | reverse complement strand
CTTGCTGCCTGCAGGAGGGATGACATACCTACTACAGGTTTGGACACCGGGTCGCAGGTTACAGAGAGGATACATAGGCTGTATCACAAAATCACAAAAGAGAGCACTTTCTTTGAATCTGAGTGCCCTTCATCTCTGTAAACCAATGTATTTTCAGTTTCTTCATTAAATGTACAAAAAGGTATCAGTATAAGGCTCAGTTGCTTTTAGAAGCGGTGCTAAGCAATTCGGCTTTGGAAGAATTTATTCTGTGAAGTAAATAAATAATTAAACCTGACAAACATGTTTTTCAAAACTCTGAGGAACTGCACATTGCCTGCTGGCACTTCTGAATTTAGAGTGCTGCATATCGAATTGTTTCTGCTGTCCTGTATTTTGCTTCCCTTTCAAAAGCTTTTTCTACGGCAATTTGTAAAACATCTTGTGGGCAATTCCTCTGCTTGCAGCCTTGCCTGTCACATTGCTTTTCCTTCACAAACAGTATAAGGAAATAGAGAATGACTGCCTGGGATGATATAGGTTCTTTTGTTGCTATTACATATGGACAGACTTGTGTTGTAAACTGGTTACCACCTGTTTTCTTCTGAAAATGGAAAAGTAGTTTTTTTTTTCTTATAAATTACATGAAACATCAAATTAATTTTGCTCATAGCCACTCATTTACATAAGTCCTCATAGGACCACATACTGAAATCTTAGTCAACATTCTCAGCAACCATAAAGACTTTGTGTAAGTTTAATACCAGTGTTTTCATTATTTGAAAAGGGGGGGAGGGTGGGGTGTAGTGTCACATTGTGATACTAAATCCAAGAAATCCTGCCATGTATTCACACTCAGGTTTGGAGTGACATCTCTGTTGTATCACTATGTATGTCTTCCGAGATCAAGTCTTCCTGAATGTTTGCTTCCCAAATCTTAAAACTTGAATGTTTGGTACCACTGAGTTGTTCCTCTGGCAGATGGGTTGGGCCGCATTGCTTCTAGTCTTTATACACGTGTTTCTTCCAGGGAAGTTGGAGTCTGACACAGGTTACCCTGTAGATACCGCGAGGGTGTACTTAACCTCTGGCTCTGCAAAATCAATGCGATCTGTTGTAAGGGGACTGAAGGCTTGTTGATAAGTTTTGAATTCTGGAGTTTTCACTCTTTATCTCCCAACAATGCACAAAACATGAGTAAATAAATTTGCTTCCTTCTGTCCCGTCAAAATGTTACAAACTCTTTCTGTACTGTCTCAATAAATTATTTATCACATTGAGAGCTATAAGACATTTGTGCCACACTGTTCTTACTGCATTTATTCTTTGATCAAGGAAGTATCAAGTCAACAGCATTCCTGTTTTGGTTCCACAGGGACACTGAACAGAATGGCACTGGTGAGTGATTTAGCCCCAAAATAAGGTGGGGCTTAATTACGACTAAATTCAAACATTTCAAACTTTCTGTCCTTTCTCAGATCCTTGGCTTTTCCTTTAGATCTGTCAGTCAGCACTTCGTTAGGTATGTTCTATTTCCCAGCATCTTGTCATTTATGATAATAAAATACATGAATCTGCCTAGAGGAGGTTTTAGATAAATCTGTGTATTTATAAATTCAGGTGAATCTATAATTCTTAATGTCTTGCATGGTTACATGATAAATAATTGTCGTGGACTTCCCTAGTTTTTAATTTCAGTGATAAAAAGGCTTGTTGCCGTACATTTGGATAGCAGAAAGAGTAACAAGGTACAGCAGAACACAGTTGTTTGTTGTGTTTTGTGGGTTTTTTATGTTTTATATTGAATAAATTTTTGCACTTTGCTAAGAGCAGTTCTCCATGGAATTTTAAAGTGGAAAATGAGTTGTAATTGTGTAAAATGTGATGCTTAATTATTGTCTTTAATCAGTGGCATACTGGAAATGTAAGTCTGAGGGGCACTGGCCAGATAGTGCAGCCTTCAGGAAAGCCTTGAATGGGTGTGCTTTTTCACGTCCCAGGAAACTGTGGTGGTGGGAGCAGAGAGGACTGGCTCTGTCATCATTTGCTCGGGGCTGATAACGCAGGGGAGTGAGCATCCTCTGGGCAGTGGTCTCTGTTGTAGGTTCTTTGGACTTCAAATGGAGCTAGCAGTGCTTAGCACCTTGAAGGACCAAACTGTAGCCTATGAACTGGAAAGCAGACAATTTAGTTAATAACTGGTCACAAACAAAGAAAGAAAATATGGGAGAAAAGCAGTCTGGCAGTAAAGGCTGATCACAGATAGATGGAGTTTAACCATTTATAAGAGCCTCTCTGGGGACTGTAGTGGATTTTAGAGGAGCCCATATGTGGCTGTTAAATTGGCCTCAACAAACCAAAATGATCTGTAGCAAAATTTGATTTTCCATTGAAAACTTATTTTTTTATCTAAAGCACTCTTTTTTCTTTTTTTTTTCAGCTAAGTGGGAAAAGAGCTGTCAGGTTTAGAACAAAAAACTTATTTTTTTCACAGAAAGTAACTGCCTCCTACATTTTTTTCTGAAACTATTCTTCTTCAATTAAAAAGATTGTCAAGAATGCAATATAATCAGTTCTGCCAAATTCTCTTGTTTGTTTAAATTCTGAGGTGCTGCAGTACTGACTGGGTTTGAGTCTTACACCTCTTCAAAAAACTGCTTTGCAAAGAGCAGATAAGATGAGTTTGGTTTTGTCAAGTGGCTTTGGTTTTCATCAATTTTTACCCCTTCTTGGGGTAAAAGGGCCTGTGGTTTTCAGCTTTTTTTAGCTCTCACGATTAAGTCTATGAGTTTTCCACCCCTCCCCCCCACACCGACTCTCTCTCCCACCGTGAGACTCCACATCTCAACATTCATTGCAGTGGATTGATATTATTAATAATGTAACAACTCAAACGAAGAAATCGGGCTGTATTGTGACAGCTACCAAGACAGTATGTGTCCCAGAGCCATTATGGACTAAACAGTTTATCTGAAGGATAGGCAGAGAAAGAGGGACACGTGTGAGAGTAGTTCAATGCCAGAGATGCTCGGAGATCAATCTGGCTTCACTCTGGAACAAATCACAGTCTTGTTCACTGAGTCTCTCCATTTCCTGCCAAGAGAATCTGCACAGATCGTGACTTTGGCAGCCATCTTCTGAATTGCCAAGAAAGTTATGAAATGGGTGCTTGACTGTGGTATCTGAGTGCAAGTAGAGGCCTATAATATCCCATAATATGTAGCTACCCTAAAGTAATTCCAACAAGGTAACTGGTTAATTACATATTTCTAACTAAATACTTGTGTAATTTTAAAGGAGTATTTTTCCCAAGGTGGTCATAAATTGCAAAGGTAGATAGCATTAGGCAATTACCATTTTGAAGAATAGATGTTGTCACCATTAAAAGTGGGTACTTAGGACATATAATAGCAGTGTCACATTCATCACAGCATCTAAGAGACAGGATGCTTAAATGCAGTGAGAAGGCTATTAATGCAGAAAGGTTTTAAAACTGCCATCAGATCTCTTGTAGTCAATACTGGTGCTTTACATAAAAATTGCCTGTGCTGATGATAAGGTAACTTGTCTGAGCTCAAATCATTGGAGAACAATCAAATATGATAAATGATTGCCAGGTGCTGCCATTTCCAAAGTAGCGACACAAACTTAAGGTAATGGAGCTAAGAAAATTCACTGAAACTTCAAAGGGGTGACCCCTTCGAGTATTGTGTGATTCCTGACACTCAGTCAATGTAAATGACACCTGAGTTTTATAGGCAATAACAGGTTCATTTTCAGTACATCCAAAACCAGCTCTGTGCAGTAGACACAGTCTATACTGAAAAACAGCATTATGTATCTAACTTATCCATAATTATTATTTAGAATAGCTACACTTATTATAGAGACTCCCATAAAATATTATCACACCATCTGTACTGAGCAATTGCAGTTGTTGTTAACTTTGTGTTCATGGTCGAGGGTGCACAGCAGTGTTGCAAACGATGCCTGAGTGAAGTTCAAATCCAATGCATTAGCAGAGTAAGCATGTGAAGTATAATTTTGATTTTATAATACAAAATTGTTATGAATATTGTATATTTTTATGTTCAGAAAATTTCCATGAGCTCACATGGAGCAGGATGAAAATATACCTAATTTTTTCAAAAAGAAAGGAAACACCTGTTTGGGGACCAATTATGAACTTCATAGAACTATCAGTCCTAATTACTAAATAGCTACAGGATTCTCATTTAAGCAAAATCAACCATCCTTGAAAACTAAACTTAGAATGTAAATGATGCAATCATTCATAATTCATTCTGACACAGTACACGAAAGCAGAGCCTACAGTAGGCTGTTTTTAAATCTTTTGTGCAAATTAATACAGTCAATACTAGATTTTTAAAAGCTGTAAAGGAGAAATAGATCTTTTAAGGGTACTAATTTTTATCTAGAATTTTAAAACTGATCTTAAACTTGAATGCATCTGCTTTAAAAGAAAGAGCAGAAGAGGCAATGTTAGAACCAGTCTGTCTTTGCGGAGAGTGATCTACGTTTGCTGCTCAACTGAAATATTAGCGGCTCATTAAAGAATGTTGTATTACCATTTGTAAGACCCATACTTGCTTATAACTGGTAAGTTAAATCTTAAATCTGGCAGTAGAAAATATCTACTGCCCATACATTAGTGGAATCAATGATCCAAGGTAATCCAAGGATAATTTCTTAGGCAAGCTAACTGAGGGCAAGACCTCAAGATCTCAAATACAGCTACAGCTCTCTCAGGAAAGAAAGAAGACTCTCGATATCAATCCTTGGTTTGCAAGTCTCAGCTTTTTTGCAGGCTAGAATGTCCACGTGAATTAGGTGTTCAAGCTCAGGCTGAGGTTTGCTGCTGTCACCCTCATCAGTGGAAACTCATTCTTACAGCTGAATATCAATTCATGGTACATGTCGCTTTTATGTGAAGTCACTTTTTGAGCTCAAATAAATACCACCCTATACACCCATAAATATTAACACCACAGTAAGTTGGTTACTTAGTACAATACATTCCAAAGCAGCAATTCTATGCTTTATAGTGTTATTCACTTATCAGGTGCAAAGTTTAGCTGGAGCTGAGAAGTTTAATGTCTATGGTATTTTGTGTACCAGTACTAAACACTTTGTAAGCCACTATTAATCCGATGAGTAGCTTGGGAAAGAATTTGCAGTAAAAGGAAATATATCAAATTTAGTCCTTCCTTCTGTTTGCAAATTGCTTGAACAGATTGTGAGATTTTCTTATTTGTTTGCCATCAGTTATTCTTTATCAAATATTATAGTAAGGAAAACGGAGCTAACTGATTGATCACAAATTGTTTGCTGATGTTGTAAATATGTATATAAACATAATGTACTCCTGTACATATAATAATTTCTTAGGCCACCTGTGTGATCTGTCACTTCAGAAAATATTATTAAATTCCCTGTGCTTTAACCTTTTTTCAACGCAAAATGTTACATTTCACCAAAATGGCTTTCCACAGACATTCCTAGACATAAAACTGTTTTTCATGTGGATTCTACTCTATTTAACCACTTGGAGTCTGTTTACCTCACGGTGACAGTGTCTAATCTCGTGTCGATCAGATCCGTGCTGGGCTGGCAGTCTCAGCGGTCCACATGTAAGTAGCCCTCACAAGGATGAGTGGTACATACTATCCTGAAAAATCTCTTTGTCATTAAAGCTAATCTAGGACCTTCTGTTTGCTCTTGTTTACTCCTGACTGTACAGCTTAAGTCTGCTAATATCATGTATTGCTTCTGTCTTTTTATTTGCACCGGTAGATCACTTTAAATGGGGCCTTTTTGCAGATGGTCCCTGTACAAATGAGTACATCTTTGTCTGAAGATAGATGGTAACAAAGAAATTTCCAGATTGCAGCAAACCATGAATTCTTGTCCATCCTGTCGTATTGAATACCTATATACCTTCACTCAAGCTTTTACTTGAAGTAAACTTTGGGAAGAGTTGAATTCACTAGAGGGTGTCCTGAGATTTTTAGTTTAACTCTGATAATGTCAACAAACACAATGTATTTGCATTTGCAGGGCAGGAAAAGCAGTGCTTACATGAAACTTAACCCCATATTTTTTAAAATCTGTAAATGATTTGAACTCTGTTACTGGCCACTTTGTATTTCATTAAAGAATAATGGTATGAAAAAAATAGCAAACCACAGTATTCCTTCATAATTTGAAAATATAACGTTACAGATAATCGAATGTAATTGTCTAGAGGTTCAAGGAATGGTTTCCACAAACATTAATTTATATAACAAGAAAGAAAAACCCATTGTCCATTTAGAAGGGTTAAAGGTGAGGAAGTGGGAATATAAACTATGCTATGCAATCAAATTTTTGACATAATTGCATTTGTTTTTGTGTTTTGTGTGCAAAAACCACATAAAATCATGTGTTCTAGGAGTGGCATTTACATTAAAGAAATCTTTCTGCATGTAAACTAGAAAACATGGAAGAAACTATGTAAAAGTTCAAGCATTCAGCATGTTTAACCATTTATGAGTTGTTTATTAATATTAACTGTTGCTTAAAAGAACAGGAAAAATGCTGCTCACCAATTCAGAGAAAGTGATCTTTAGTTTAATGATTTAACTTATAAGTTTTATGAAATTATGAAACCTGCTAGTTGCTATGGTACACATGCATTTCTCTGATGGAATAGATGGGAAAGTAACATAATACACATTGCATTCTCTTGCATGAAGAATTTCATTCCTTTTGGATCCTTTTGAGTCTGTCCGACTTTTTTTCTTCTACAGTCTTAATCTCCTAGCTTTACTCTTTGTTACTGGACAGTATTCTTTGCTCATGGTAAGAATGCATCCAGCAGTTGAATTGCCCCCTTTTTGAAAGTGAACCACCTTGTGATGCACTTTTTAAAAGTATTTTATGTGTTTACAGCAGTTGAACTGTGACAGATTTTGAAAGATTGTGGAAAAAATATTGCTATTTCTGCCAGCAGGAAGGGTTTCATGAATGCAAAAGCTGTGCAGAAAACAGAGCTTAAAGTCAGGCTGTATGGGGTATTTTTACCACCTTGTATATAACACAGTATACATCATAATCTCTCCCCAATTTCTGTCTTCCTCTACAGGATATACACTTTCATGAACCGTTCATAATAATAATAACTAAAACTAAAGGTATTTGTTGACTGTGATTGTTTTAAAATGTTAGATGACAGATTGTGCTGTTTGTCTGTGTAGACTCGGAAATAAATTCTCAGTAAAGGGGATACAGCTGAAGTTGCTGTGACATATAAAATCATTTTTGTGACTGGAACGCTAAAATCTGTAATCTAAGAGCTATGAAGTTGGTAGGAAAAAAATCAGAGAGGATGGCATGTAATGGTAAGGACATGTAAATGTATGGACAGTTCTGAAGAGAAGAACCTGGGAATATTACAGATAAATACGTTACATAGGAAAGTCCAAATGCATGCCTTCTGCAACGTGTACAGATGATCAAATCCAACTAAAGAAGAGATGAGCATATCCTTAGCACATAACTGAAGAAGAAAAATAAGGGTTGTATGGGTGAGTCAGTTTGTGAGAAAAATGCTGGAAGTAGCATGCAAACAGTAACAAGAGATATTAAAGCTCCTGATATCAAAAAGCCAGTTTGCCCAAAATAGGGCATTTCTACTTTTTACCTGAAATTTTTAGGGTGCAAAAATAGGATAATCCCAACAATTATGTTTCAAAAGGGGAAAATGTTTTGCTGGTGGAAAATCTGATCAGGATCAAAAAAATTACAGTGTGTGAATGAAAATTCATCATCACATGAGGATACTGTCAGGAAGTTTTGGTAGGGCTAAAGGGGAAGCCTGAATCTTTTCTAGAAACGTGTAGATATATGTATAAAATACCTACCACTACAATTCATGGATGAGACAAAGATTGGGAGAATAAAAACAATGAAGACAAGATGTCCACACAAAAATAACGTAAATAGCCTGTAGAGCTGCCTTTAAGAAGTGCTTTAAGACAGGCACATGCAAAGTTACTCATCCTGGGATGCAGAAAGCTGGCCAAAATACCTAAGATCAGACCACATGTTTAGAAAACAGCAAACATATATATCCTTCAGGCCATAGGTGTGTCTTGGAGATATCCAAAAAGGCTGTAAACAAGCCAACTCATCACTGCATGTACTAGAGCTATGGCAAAACAGAGTCCTAAACAATCTAATTTATCCTGCCAAGGAGTTTAGTGAAAACCAGCTGGAGTAGCTCTGTGATGCAGTACAGTCTATGATTTTGATGTGCTCATGTATTTGTAGATATGACTTTCATATCTAGAAGAGATTTTTTATTTTTTTTAATGATGGGTTGTTTCTGGTTGTTTACTAGATTTTCTTAAAGTTCTGTACTACCTCCTCTCTTCCTCTAGGCAAGAAGATTGAAATAGGTAATTTTCATCTTCAGAAATCTACCCCAGTTTTCTGCTTCTGTCAAAACCTTTTACAAGGCCTGGAATCTGTACTGGGGTTGTGGGTAACTACCATTTTCTCTGTGTATTTATCCCTTTGCTCTGTACCTGAAAAGCAGTCCACATGCAGACACAGAAAAGGCTAACTTTTAACAGTGTAGCCTAAAATATATTTGGCGCTATTTTCTCTGATCTCTGTGTGTGCTTAGAGTAGAACTGTTGGCTTCCAATTCTAACGCTAGCATCCAAGTTCCAATTCAGGGCTTCTGTCATCTAACTTGTCAAAGTGTAGGTATTGCATCTAATGTGGTGCATATCTTTGTTCTGAGATGTTAGCTGCCACTTCTTTCATGGTTTTAATCAGATAATGTTTCATGGGCTTGTTTAGATCACATGAATCAGTGCATGTCTGAGCTCATTTGGGTTTGCAATAACAATTGTAGAACAAAACACGTTTGTAGGCTCGCTTACCTTTTAAATATCTGATGTATCAAATACTTTTTAAAATTTATCTCTTGAGAGATGCTTTTTCTTGGTGACTAGGTCGCTAGGATAGCTGATTTGTCTACTGCAATGGAGCATTCACCTCTAAGAGGTTTCAGAATAGACAATTTTGAGAATTTTCTTGGTCTCTCTGCACTCTGCACTATCCCGTGGAATTTTGGCAAGAATCTTTTAAACTAACTTCATGTCTAGGCAGGTTTTATTATAAAACTGTTCATATATCAGCATTTACTATTTGCATTATTATTAAGTGACGCTCTTTTAAAACAAGACAAAATAGCTAGTTGCCCTTTTACTGGTATTTTATGCCCTGAATATGAAGTAAGTTTTGACTTCCATTTTCATACCGTTTTTTAATCTGAAGTATTATCACAAGAATAACAACCCATTGTATGTCATTATCTGCTTGGAAACAATTCTGCTATTAATGTCTAGTTGTATTCTGCAATCTGACGCAATTTCATGTGCATTCACTGAGCCTGAATCTCTAGAACTCTTCAGTTTGGTATAATCAGAATAATGTTTCATGGAAACTTTGTTTAAAGGTACATTATGGTAGTTAAAGGTAAATAAAATGTATATTAGGAAAGAATCAGACCTTTCAATTTGCTTTGCAAAACTTTGTTACATCCCCTTTTTTACAGATTTTCTGTCTTCTGCTTTATGTTAATCTTGCAACTCTAAGAACTACACAGTTCAGATTTCTTAAATGAAAGCTGAAATTTCCAAGCATTATTCTGTAAAATTAATCAAATTATTTTTCCATGGTATCAGAGCACATAGAGATTCAGTTGTATGGTGCCTATTCTAAGTTGGAATAGTTTAAATATTGTTTCACCATGACAAAGAATTGTATTTGAGACACTGAAATGGCTGGTGTACCTAGAAAGTTCAAGAGAATGTGACTATTTATTTCCTGATGCCAACAAGGAGAAGTAATGAGGGAACAGATTCTTAAATTGCAGACCTAAGAATTCTGCCATCCCCACTTATAAGTATGGAGATACTGAAATTTTCTGCTTAGAGATTAGATTGTCTGTGGGACACTTGTTTCCTGGTTAAAGTAGAGGAGGTTTTGATTAGTTTGGATTATTATTAAGACAAGTATACAGGTTCTAAAGCAATGCAAAAACAAGATCAGTTAAATTTTGCAGGAAACAGATCACACCAAAACCAACACAGAGTGCAGAAAAGATAAAACAGTGCCCTGCAAAGAACTTCAGGTAGCAGGACAGAGACACAAAGCCTAAACCAGTGTATCTGCAGGAGAAAGAAAGAAAAAAAACGCTTACAGGAGATGAAGAGTTACGGGGCAAAACCAAAGACTTCATATTCCACTGCAGTAACTAGCCCCCCCCTAAAAAAAAAGGGAAAAACCAACAGCACCTACAGTGCTTAAGAATATTGAGAATTCCAGGAAGCAAGAAGATATCTGCCATATGACCTTAACAGCTTCAGAAACTCTTGATTTGCAGGAAAAAAGGCTGCTGTATTTGCAGTTGAACTATTAGATCACAAACCAATTCACTTGCAGTTGAATCATGGGACCAGCTGCAATATGAGCCCCAGAAATATTGATAATATTACAAATATTACACTAGAGAAATGTAGCTGAGAGATGGTGATATACAGTATATGTACGCTGAGTCCTGTAATCAAAACCAAGCTGTTAATAAGAAATCTGTGAAACAAGCAACATTGCCTCTCAGAGTCTGTAACAGCTGACAGGCAGGAATACCTTGCTGAGGAACAGTGTAGCATGAAAAAGAGTAATTTGCTCACCAAGTGCCATCAAAAATACTCCAAACTGAAAGAGGGAGGACAACAGCATCCCAGTATGATG
>NW_010114888.1:2059-3695 GCF_000699245.1 Pterocles gutturalis | reverse complement strand
GCCCTAATAAACAATTGAAGAGGAAAGAGGCGTATCTTCAAAGAAAAGGTAGTGTTACATCTCCTGAAACAAACAAAGTGTGCATCTGCCTCCTAACAGTTGTGACAAAGTTTTTTGGTAAGCTAGAGAAGCTCAGAAACACATAATAGTGAAAAATAACATTGCTCATGAACAGCTCCTGAGGGGCTCTTGCCTGCTTTGCTAGCATTCAGGAGTGACCATTTTGTGTTAAATTAGACAAGCTCTCCACTCCCCTGACAAAGTTTTCTTCATCCTGTGGTAGGCACCTCCAAAAATGAGTAACTATGGACGTTGCAGGAAGCATTCTAGTTTCCACTGAACTTCGTATAAACTGAATGAGGCACTTCCCAGGTGTTAAGATTAGAGCAGATAACAGGTTTATTTTAGGAAATGGAAAGGGCAAGGAAAAAGTTATGCAGTGCTATAACATCAAGTTACAGTGACTTCTAGCTAAGAAAAGGGACACAAGGCTGAGTGAAGAAAAGCTGATAAGAAGATTCCCTGCTTTGGACAGTCAATTTCTTTGTCCATCCAAACTCTAAGAAAGATACCAGAAGTATCACCACAAGAGTTAGAAGCACCTTAACACTCTGGGCTCAGTTCACTTTCTTGTCCGTGATTTGCATCCACATTCCTGTATCCAGGGCCAGTGTCATCCAGGAGGCTGCAAAGCAGGGCTCCTCCAGCTTCTCTTGCTGGAGCCCTGTTGAACTCCATGTGGAAATAAGTGCTGATTGAGAAGTGTGAACAGGACTTCAGTCTCCTGGTTCTCACCTGAGAGAAGACTCTGATTTAATTCCTGCTCCAGTTAATATTATTTGTACATATCGAAATAGTATTGGCAGGAAAATAACCTTCTCTTTCCTTCTCTTACACCCCCAAATAACTTCGAACTTAGTAGATCAACAATGAGAATTCAAATTCACTCAGGCAGAGAACAGAACTGGGCCTGGTTCTGCTACATGCTTCAAAATTTACATTGCCTTTAAGATACTAGAAGAAGAAAGATTGATTGAAATGACTCTGGCCCATTTGTGAATCTTATCCTGAAAATACCCTAAAAAACTATTCAGCAAAAATAATCCAAATCTGTAACTATTTGAGGGTACTAAGTGCAACTGCATCTTTGATTAATTTAGTGCATGGAAAAAAAAATAATTCACCCAGCATTTATCTACAATTTTGTTTAAGGGGAACTAAGCAGAAATTCCAGGCAATTTAATCACTGACATTGTAAGACAGACACATGCCCACAACTTGAAACAGATATATCCTCAAGAAGCAGCAAGAGAGGATGGAACATTCTATTTTCCAGTAATGAGTGTTCGATTGAGATCATTTATGGGACAGTCAGAGAAAAGTGCAAAGAGTGATTGACAGTAAAAAGAGATTTCTGCCCCATGCGGTCATGATGTAATTCTGCAGAGGGGACTATAGGATACAAACACACAAGCTGACCTGGCTTCAGACAATAATTGTGATCAGAAACTGAAGGTGCTACAGTCTGCTGAAATGCCCTGTTCAGACAATGTTACACTGCAGTGAAATGGGAATGATTTGTTGCCAAATGGGAATTTCAGCAAAAGTTATCCTCTCAGTACCCCCAACACCTTCT
>NW_010114888.1:0-2028 GCF_000699245.1 Pterocles gutturalis | reverse complement strand
GCAGGAATGGCAGCCAAGAGCGGTGGTGATGGCAGAACAGACAGAAGAGCATCCCTCTCTGGCAGGACCAGACCATCACAACACAGAGAGGTTTATAACACAGCCTGTGCTGGAACTGATGTGCTCCAAACAGGATTCTGGTTCCTCTCTGATGACTGTAGCCCCTGTGCCGGGGGCAGCTGCCCACCCAGCTGCTCTCACTCTGTTCCTCAACAGGACAGGGGAGAAAATGAGAAGGAAAATCTCATGAATTGAGGGAGATCACGTACTGGTTACTGTCATGGGCAAAACAGACTTGATATGGGGAAAATTAATTTAATTTCTTGACAGTTAAGAATAGAGTTGGATAGTAAGCAAAGACGGAAAATGCTTCCCACCCCCTCGGGCTCACTTCAGTGCCTCACCCCCGGCTCCTCCAGCTCCTCTCCACTGAGCTCCCTGAGCTGGGCATGGTAAGCAAAGCCAGCGGCCAGGAGGAGAGGGGACAAGCCCCCAGACTCGGCACCCGCACTGGGCACAGCCACCATGTCAAGCACAGCCCTTCCAGCTGGGTCTGATTCATGGTGGCAATGACAAGGAAATCAAATGTGATCACAAAATAGTGGCCAACAGTGAACCCATCCCCAAAACCACGACAGCACAGAGAGCCTTAGCGCTTCAGCTCGTTTGGAAGAGGAGGAAGAAATGGAGTTTCAAAGCTTGCAAGGTGCCACCAAGAAAAATTAAAGCAGCAACAATACTGAGGCAAATCCTCTACCACAAGTAGTAGCACAGTGACAGACTGAACCAGCACACATGTTTTTACAGGAGAGAGTGCCCAAACAGAGTGAGAAGGGCTGTGGAAAGGGCTGTCCCTCAGGTGGGCTCTGGACTGGCAGGCACTGCGCAGCACAATGGCGAGTGGCAAAGGCTGGACCTGCACGGGCCGCTGAGGGGAAAGGAAGGAGAGATTTCGGAGGAGATATCAAAGTCAGCCTCCCTGCTTATGGCTTGAAGCCAAGCTGCTGTTACAGAATCCGAGAAACACAACTGTCACTAGAGGACTTCCAGCAGAAAAAATTAGTCTATATTGGCATCCTCGTCCCCACACTAGTATCACTCCTCTCTAGCAGTCCCCTTCCTCATTTGTTGGGGCACCTGTGCCTGCAGAATGTCCCTGGGTGTGATGATTTCCTTAACGGATTATGTTTGAAGATAAACTGCAAAATAATTTATCTTTTCTGTGCTTTAGCTTTCATTTGTTTCCAAAGGGAATATCTAGATTCTGAACTCAGGCTAGAACTACCCAAATCATCAACTTAGTGGTTTTTTTGTTTGTTTTTTTTTTTTTTTCTTCAGTGAAAATGATAGTAAAAGAAAGATATTCAGACTAGACATTATGTTGCAACTCCCAAAACATGAGATTTTAATAAACAATAGCAGCAAAACAGAAGCAAAAAACAAAAACAACAAAAAAAAAACGGAAAAAAAAAAAAAAAAAAAAAAGCTTAAGTTTATATTAATGTTTCAGATTTAAAGACATGTTGGCTGAGAAAGAGTATTCTGAAAAGTCATTGTTGCAAAATCTGCAACGACATCAAACCGAAAGATATCTGCTGCACACCAAAGTAGAAAACTAGGGTTGTTGTTGATGAACTTGGACCCCACTGGGAGTGAACCCGAGTCTGCTCTCGCTCTCTTGCAGGTACTAAAAAGGAGCAGCGGCGCTTCCCAATTTTTTTTTGGCCCGGCCCTGCCCTTCCTCGGGAGCCAGGTGAGCCGAGGGAAGCAACCCACGTTCACACGTAACGGGAAAGTTCGCCAGGGTGCAGAGCAGGAAAAGTAAAACCATTTACTGTTCAGAGGAAAATCTCTGCTTGATACCCTTCCCCGCAGCTAAGCTAAATGACTTCGCTATTGATTGCTGAACAGCATTTGCAGCCTCGGCTGGCTGCCGGATTCCCCGAGATGGGGCCGAGCAGCCCGTCAGGGAGCCCCGTTAGGGCCGCTGCCCCCCAGCCTCGGGCGGATAACCACCGGGGGAGCGGG
>NW_010114887.1:1297-1618 GCF_000699245.1 Pterocles gutturalis | reverse complement strand
CCAGGGGGAGGAGGATGGGGACCCCCACACCTGGGGCAGTTTTTGGGCTCGGAGGGTGGATGATTGAGGCCATGCCCGGGATCAGGACAGCTGCCTTGGTGCTCGCGTGGGGGCCAGAGACGCTTTGCAGCTCCTGGGGCTAACTCCCTGCCCTTCCCTTGGGGCGCTGTCCCCGCCGGCGCAGGGGGCAGGTTTTCCCCGGTGGTTTTGCGGTGGGGTGGCCGAGGTGAGTTCCCTCGTGGTTTCTCCTGCCGCCCTGGCCAGCGCCGTGCCTGGGGAGCTGGGTGAGGGGACAGCTGACGCAGGGCTTCGGGCGAGACC
>NW_010114887.1:0-1234 GCF_000699245.1 Pterocles gutturalis | reverse complement strand
CGTGCAGCCGCTGTCCCGGGGCCAGTATGTCCCTGGGCAGGTGGGAGACGTGCATGTTGCCCGGCTGGATGGAAAGAGGAGCAGCAGATCCCCCTCTGTCAGTACCTGCGATATTTGTGACCCACGTGCCTGGCATCAATCCGAGACCTTCCTCAGTGATGTGCTCAGGGTGTTTCTCACTGCAAACACTCGCTGTGCTCTGTGACGGGCTGAGCTCTCAGGCTTGCCCTGGCACCAGTCTTGGCCACAGCTGCTTTGCTCGGGGCCTTGTTCTAGGGACACATGGGCGGGATGCCAGCGGCACAGCACACAGCTCACTGGAGGCATCCAGGGTGCCTTGGCAGCCGCCGGGCAACTTTTGGCTGCTTCTGGGAGCACCTTCCTGCAGGGGACCCTCCGGGACTGTCCTCGTGCCTTTTCAGCATCCTCAGCTTAGTGAGCTCCCGGGTACACACATGGCACCTCTGAAAGCCTCCCACCTCTGCTGGTGTGGCCCCGCGGGACCCTGGGGCAGAGCCGAGCTGACTGCACCATGTTTCCCTGTGACCCAGCCACATGCCGGCTCCTTTTGGGCTTCCTCCTGGACGTGGGTGGCACTCGCAGTTGTCCCCAATGTACTCTGTCACCCACCAGCCCGTGGCTGGCACTGGGGTTCAGCCAGTCCCAGTGGCTCATCCCCTGTGGAGCAGGGGACTCGGGGCTTCTCGGGATGGAGCACCTGGAGCTGCACTTGTGCCTTTTTCCTTTTTTCCTTTTTTCCTTTTTTCCCTTTTTCCCTTTTTTCCATTTTTTCCATTTTTTTCCTTTTTTCCTTTTTTTTTCCTTTTTTCCCTTTTTCCCTTTTTTCCTTTTCCTTTTTTTCCTTCTCCCTCTTTCCTTTCCCTCTCTCCCACTGACACAGGAGCAGGAACTCCAGCTTACTGAGCCTTTGCTTTTGTTTTGTTTGTTTTGGTTTTTTTTTCTGTTGTAGTCACAAATTAATCTTTGCAGTTAGGGGATAAAAGCCAGGACAGATGGCTCTGGGGAGAGCCCAGGAGGCCCGATGCGAGGCGGCCAGCATGCCACTCGTCCCCTGCAGCTAGTGGCTGCACCGCTTGTGGGGTCATCCCATGGCAATTGGGGGGGGGAAGGAATCGAGGGTTCACTCCGAGCGCCTGGGGAGACGATGCCGGGGGTCCGGCAGGATGTGGGCGGGGGTGCTAGCCCCTCGCCTCATTTCTGAGCCTGGTCTCAC
>NW_010114886.1:8973-11721 GCF_000699245.1 Pterocles gutturalis | reverse complement strand
TAAGCAGTCTTTAACCCACGACAGCTGGGTGTAAAGAGGGCTCGGCGGGGATGCTCTGCCAGGAGAGGTCACGTCAACAAACCGCCGTTTATATCGGCACGATCCAACCACCTTGGCAAGCAGAACGAGATCTACCAGTGAAAGCACAGCTTTGCCTATATCATTACCCCCATCTTGCTTTGAAAACACCGCAGCCTTCGCCTAGCGCTATTCCTTCAACCCTTTGGAAGGTGTCGCTGCTCTAAAAAACAAAATTAAAAAAAAAATCCTGAAGTTTTGCTGCTTGCGGCAAACAAACCGCGTGAACGGAGAGGACGAAGGAAGGGAAACCGCACTCCTGGCTGATGCGTTCTCCTTCGGAATATTTATAATTTATTATCCAACGGACGCGCAACAAGAAACCGAGGCAGAATTTCACCGGGGGCACGATTTTAATCTCTCTGGCATCACTCTCACCAAGCACCAGCCCCCGGTGTCTGGCCAGCAGCTCCCTGCTCCTCTTGCAAACCCTTTTTTCCTACCAGCTCCCCATCATCCTCCACCCAGCTCTTCCCTGTTTTTATTCCCAATTTTATTTACCTTCCAGCAGGTCTCTGGCCAGTCCCGGCTCTGCCCCCGTTGAGCGAACAAAATCCGACAGGACGATGTCCATAGCCGAGGTCGTGCGCTCATGGGTTCCTCCCGGCAGCTGGGGTCGGCGGCGCCCGGATCAGCACCTCGGCATCAATCTAGGAACGAGAGCAACAACGCGCGCGGCTCGCGTTACAAATTATAAAATAATTAACCTGGGCAGGCAGCCTCCACGCTGGCCGGGAACTATCCGATGGCAGGTACCAAGGGGAGAAAATAAACCTCCTCCCCTCAAACTAACTGTGCTGGGGGACTGCTGCTTAACTGATCGATAATTGGGAGAAAAAATCCTAATTTTGCTGTTTTCTCCCTGTTAACTAATTGATAATTGGGAGAAAAAAAACCTAATTTTGCCATTTTCTCCCCGCACGCCAACGGTCAGAATCCGGGCACACCGAGGGCTCGGCAAATTCAGGGACAAAAGCAATTGTCATTGCAAAGGCGGTGGAGCTTTTCTTTCCAAGATCGTGGGCAAGTAGCTGGGAGAATAAATGAGTTTACTTGGCAGCAGTGAGAAAGGAGAAAGTTTTTCTTGTATATTTGCAGAGAGCGCGGCATCCCTCCCCGAGGCAGGCAGTCCTCCTCCCAGCACCCTGGCTCGGAAAATAAAAGCAAGATTAAAGTGCTGTAATTAGTAAATGCTGCCTATGCAAAACAAAGCAAAAAAAAAAAAAAGAAAAAAAAAGAGAAAAAAGCCAATTCCTCTTTTTGCAGAAAAAAAAAAAGTGCTCCAGTCCAGATCTCCTTCCCAGAAGGGAGCAAAACCAGCCCGTCCAAAGGTATATTACGTAAATCTGAAGTTTTAGCAGATTCAGAAAGGTGTGTGCTCTCCAATCCTGATTTTCTGCATTCCTCGAGGCAGAAACGGAGAGCGGCACACACCCGCGGGAGTTTGGACCGGCCAAAAAGCTCTAGGGGATTTTTTTCTTTTTTTTTTTTGCCAGTTAAAGGG
This sequence comes from Pterocles gutturalis, assembly GCF_000699245.1. NCBI lineage: Eukaryota > Metazoa > Chordata > Aves > Pterocliformes > Pteroclidae > Pterocles > Pterocles gutturalis. The sequence continues at coordinate 10,139 of NW_010114886.1, read as the reverse complement.
TTATGATACAAATTCTACCGTCTAGGAGGAGAAACCGCTGGAAAAAACCAATTCATCCTGAGCTGAATGCGTGGAAGAAGAAAGGAAAAAATCTGTAAGGCTGGTTGATGGAGGAGGAAATGTCAGTAGGAGACGGAAGATGAACAAAGCTGCTTGTTTTCTTCAAAAAAAAAAAAAAAAAAAGTCACTTTTCAGGATTATTCCTAAAGATGGGCAAAACTCCCTAACAGCACGCAACTCCCAAACGCCGCGAGCAGCAAGTTCAACATCCCCGCTTTAATCTGGAATTTCCTGGCTCTGGTGGCTAAATACCATTCTTATTATCTTCCGCGCTCGCTCATCACTTATTGACTTCATACAGACAGAAAAAAACCTGCTTCAGATCCTTTTATCGCCGGAGCAATTGGCAGCTGAAGGCAATCCTAAAACCAAGGGTATCCAGAGAGAAAAACTGGCCAGGAGATTCTCCTGCCCCATCAGCAAGGGAGGGACCATCCCTCGCGAGAAGCTCGTATCCTCTACCCAGGGGCACGAGCTACAGAAACAGCAAATTTCCGCCGTGAAAACTCACCGCAACAAAAGATAACTTCCTTCTGGTAGGCTTGGTGTTAAAAAAAAAATAAAAAAATACGCAGCGAAGCGTGGCTTTCGGGGAGGAACAGAGCAGCCCAGCCCAGCCGGCGCACCGACGGCGTTTGCAGCCCCTGAGCAAACTCCCCCGCGCTCAGCAACGTCGGGCAAAGCGCAGATGGAAAGCTCCGCGTCCGACGCCGCAGCGATGAACTGTTGGGAGAGATTTATCGCCGGGGTTCGCACCAAGAAATATCTTCTCCCTTGGGGTTGAGTTGGTATTTTTTTTTTTCCTTCCTATGAAAGGGAAACGCTCTCTCCTCTTCCCTCCCTCCGGAACATGTTGGAAATCCCAGTCTAAGGAGATGTAAGAGCACAAATACATCCCCAGCACAGGCTCTAGGGTACATCCCATCAGTGCCGGGATACACGCGGGCAGGGAGGATGCTCTGACGATCGCCTCGGATACTGGACATAAACCCCAAGTCAGCTTTCCCATTACATTGCAAGCAGAAGCGTGCTAAAGAAAATATATTTAGGACTCCAAAGCAGTCGTTTCTCCGATCTCTGCCATACCCACAGCTATCTGCAGGATG
>NW_010114886.1:0-8962 GCF_000699245.1 Pterocles gutturalis | reverse complement strand
GAGTTAAACAGTGAAGAACGAATCCTCCCGAGCGATCCAGCCCCAGCCCGTGCGGTGGGCAGCGCCGCCAGCAAACCAACTTCACCCAAAAAACCCTCCGGGGACCGGTCTTCCTCTGATATCGAATGGGCAAGAAAACGGGCAAGAGGACCGAGCTGTTTCCTTACTTGCCTGAAAATATCGGAGGAGCGTGCCCAATGAGTTAAACAGTGAAGAACGAATCCTCCCGAGCGATCCAGCCCCAGCCCGTGCGGTGGGCAGCGCCGCCAGCAAACCAACTTCACCCAAAAAACCCTCCGGGGACCGGTCTTCCTCTGATATCGAATGGGCAAGAAAACGGGCAAGAGGACCGAGCTGTTTCCTTACTTGCCTGAAAATATCGGAGGAGCGTGCCCAATTGCCCCCGACGCAAAACGCTTCTCCCTTCCTATTGTACATTTTGGGGGTGAGTTGGTGTACTCAGCGTTCAGGTGATCAGATTTTTCCGGCACAGCTTTGCTACAAATCGGAAATCCTGAAGACAGCCACCCTATCCCCTGTTACGGGGTTTTCCATGATCCGTTCCTTTCAGCTAGCCCAGAAATCATCAGCGGCACTCCACAAGGAAACGCAACTTCTCAAATATTGACATTTTAAGCTATTCCAGGGGTAAAAAAAAAAAAAAAAAAAAAAAGCCATCGAGCGTAACGCTCTGTACCCCCGAAGCTTTTGCTGTTCAGGGTTGAGCACAAAGCACCAGCCGCACTTCACGTCCCACCTCCCCCTGCGATCCATCGCCCTCGCGTAGCAAGGACGGCGGAAACGCCGCCAAAGACGCTGCGACACCGAAATTCCTTTAATTTTCCTCCTAGCAGCCACCCCCCAAGCTCCTCCGAGATATTTCCAAACCTCGCCCACCCGTGCTGCCGAGGGGTAGCCGCTGATGGAAGATTTTGGGAAGCCGGCTGCGTTCTCCGTAATTGCATTGCCAGGTACAAAAAGGAGGTGAGAACACGGATCTCCAAGCTCTTCTGATAATAAAAATCTTGATTTAAGAAGGGGAAAATGACAGTGAGGAGTATAACGAGCTCATGGAGAGCTGACGGATCGGGATGGGCGAGGCTTCGTTATTGACTCCGAATTAAAATACGCTCTTCGGCGCTTCCAGATGAAAACAGTGGGGAGGGACGCTTGGCAGCGATCCTCCTGTTGGGATAAGGCTCTGTCATCTCCTTCCCATCAGTTTTTTTGGCGAGAAGCGAGACTTCCTCGCTGCTTTGGGCATGGATAGCGCACCGCAGCCCCCATCACAAAGGTACGGCGGGTTAAATGCTTTGTAAACGGCTTTCCGGGATCGAAGCCATCGCCTACGACGAGCAACCCCAAAGGCGATCTACCTGTGGCATCCTGGCAGCACACATTCAATATTTTAATCTAAAAAAAAAATGGCAAATCAGTTCACCAGGGAGCTGCCACGCTACCCTTGCTGAGGTTTTCAAAACCTGGAGAGAAGAAAAAAAAAAAAAAAACAAACCCCAAACCACCCCAAAAAGACACCAAAACCACTTTTATTTCCAAAATGCAATATCGATATCGCACCTCGAGCTGGGGATGGAAAAGCACAGGATTTACATCTTGGTTTGGCCTCATGTGAAAGAGGTTTTTCCGAAATTTGCCTAGAGAGAGGACCAGAAGGGAAGAAGAGTGCCTCCTTCCCGGTGACATCTGGGGAAGGATTTCTATTTGAATAACCGCGCTGCCGGGAAGCGTACAATCGCACATTGTTATTTACACCCCGTCGGTAAAACGATTCGGCATGGACGGTGTCGAGCGGTAGCAGTGGGCGTTTGCACAGCCCCCCCAGCATATTCTCGGGGGGGGAAAATGCTGCAAAATACACACCCAGGCACCTCTCCAGACCTCCACCGGCCAGAAATCCCGGCAAACAAATGGGAGAAGCGAGGGATGCAGCGCATTTATTCCTTCTCCCTCCTGTTCAGCTCTATCTTAAAATATGGGAAAAAAAACAAAAAAAAAATCACTTTCAAGGGAATAAATCATTTGATCGAAGCGGTGGTTTGGTCACTGCAGACTGTGGGGTTTTGGGCTTCTGGTCCTTAGCTGTAATCCTGATTTTCTTGGCGGCGTAGCTCAGTTACCTCCTTCCAGCTCGCTCCCCCTGAGCTGTTCCGCGACGTCGTTATCTCCTTGTATCCTTCACGTCTGCTCGAATCTCGCCATCGAGCCTCGGAGCGGGTGGGAGGCTGAACGCTTTGATGAGACACCGCAGCTGAGGACGATCCGTCTCATCGCAGCCTCCTCCGAGGAGCTGTTCTCTGCCACAAACCCTACAGCACTCCGTCTGCTTCGGGACTTTCAGCCCAGCTGCTTTTTAGTTGGATGTTTTGAAACCCTAAGAGTACATGAGTCTCTCTGCTGATGGATTTTGCCAGAGCACTTTGGTGGCAATTCCCTGGGGGAACAAACTCAAAACCAAAGCAAAAGGCAAAGCAAGGAAGCCGAAGTTAAAATAGAAAACGAGCCAAAGAAGGTAGAAGAGTCCAAAGAGGAAGAGCTCAAGAGAAAACCAACCTTCTCCCGGTGTCGGCGGCAGCACCGGTGGCTCAGAGGCTTCCACCGAGTAGGTACCGAGCTGAAAATGGTGTCACCGTGCGCGATGTGTTTTACAAACCACAATGTCCTAGGCTGTCAGGAATCCTCCCAGCCCCACGCCGCCTCGGGGTGATGCGAGCGCTGAACTATGCGGGCGAAACACGAGGGACCGGAGCGCGACTCGTGCCGCTTGCTTCTGGTACCTCCTGATTAAAAAAAAAAACCCGCCTGCGCTGGAAGCAAACAGTGGCACCGTTCAGCTCTCGGCAGGATGCTTTTCCCCAGAATTTGCTGCGTCACTGTGCGGACAGCATCGGTGTTCCCAGGGGTTGACCTTTCCTCCCTCTCCTCCCAAGTACCAGCACCCGTGCTGCTTCCGTACGCCCCCATCTCTCACCAAAGATAAGAAATCAGGGAAAGGCTCAGCGCAGTTCGTGCACAGCCCACCTTCACCCTATTTTCCATTCTCTTTCCTTTAGGAACACACACACACATTTTAGATATGAGCTCCGGCCATTGCTCCAGCAGCATCTTCAGCACGTCTGCGACCTCAGCCGTCCTAACCAGCTTGTTTTTAGGATGCTCACAGATCACAGGATGGGTTGGGCTGGAAAGGACCTTAGAGACCATCCAGCTCCACCCCCTGCCACGGGCAGGGACGGCTTCTCAAGCAGGGTGGATAAGCTCAGCAGCTTCATCTGCCAGCTCCCTGAGGACCCAGGGATGCATCTCAGCAGGTCCCACGGGCTTGTGCACCTTCCTCAGACGGTCTCACACCTGATCTCCTACAGCCGGCGGGTCATTCTCCCAGCCATCCCCTTCCCCGCTGTGACGCGGGCGGTGGGGTCGAGGACTCGCCAGTGAAGACTGAGGCAAAGCAGCCCTTGAGCACCTCATCCTCCACATCCCAGGTAACCAGCTCTCCCGCTTCCTTCCGGAGGGGGCCCACATTTCCTCCAGTTTTCCCTTTATCACCAATTACCTACAGCAGCTTTTCTTGCTGACCCCGACATTGGAATGTCTGACCCATTGGTTCCAATTGGAACATTGTGGTCAGACACGGGAACTTTCTGCCCAGGGAGGTGGTGGAGTCACCATCCCCGGAGGGGGTCAAGAAACGTGTCGATGTGGTGCTTGGGGACATGGGTTAGTGAGTTGGGTGGTGTTGGGTTGGACTTGATGATCCTTGAGGTCTTTTCCAACCTTAATGATTCTTCACATTTCCAGGAGTCTTTACATCTCCAGGCACAGGATAACGTCGGTACTCTTCAGACCTCTGGGAATCCAAACGTTTGCCCCAACGTCAGGCATGGGGTGCCCTCGATGATGGAGCATCATTGGGAACCTCATCGCAAAAGCATCTTCCTCCTGACGCAATTCTCCGCGCAGACAGAAGGGGCTTTATTAGGATAAAGGGAAAAAAAAAAAACATCTACCCCATAGGGATGTCACAATATTTAGTTGGCTAATGCCTGTAAAATGCTATAAAAAGCTTAATTAAGCCTCACCCTTATGAGACACTGGAAGGATTCGCAGGCTTGGTCCGGGGGCAGGAGCCAGACGAGCGTTCAGCAGCAAAAACACGAGCTCGGGAAGAGTTTCCACCTCCCAGCCAGGGCATCACTGGATGGTTCGGAAATAATCTTGGGGAAAACCCCAGAAAACCAGCGAGTGCATTCATCTCACAGCCAGAGGCAAAGATCCAGGCCAGCATTTTAAATATTCACCTGCAACCCAGCGCAACGCTCAAACCTAATTAAACAACCACCTCGTTATCCACGGGGCTGGATTCTCACACGGCCGCCCACCAGCTACGGGACCAAACCCCCTCCGCAAAAAGTTTCCTCTGCTCCTGCTCTCAAAGGTTATAAAAGCGATTTACGAGCTGCTCAGGGCGGGTGGCAAGGTGCGGATTTACCGCTGCCGCAGTCATTTACAAGGTAAAGAACCGCTGGGCGCTAACGGACACGCCGGGTGCGTCCCGCTCCTCCGCGCGGACGAGCTCCTGAATTTAAATCCAACAGAATGAGTCCATCACACCTCCGAGGGCCACACTCAGAGGTGTATTCATTCCGTATTTTACTGCTCTGCTCCCCCTGATTTTTCTTTTTAAGGGAAAATTTTATTTCATTTTTTAGGGCAATTTTATTTTATTTTTTAGGGCAATTTTATTTTATTTTATTTTTAAGGGAAATTTAATTTTAAGGGAAAAACAAACAAGGGACCTCGGGGTGTTAACACCTTTCTGAAGGCATCGGGCTTCAATAACGCAGGCTCAAGGCAAAGCTCCGAGGTTATTAACAAATGACTCTCCACCTTCAGATGCTCCTAAAATGTAGAAGCCATGGGGTGACGCTTAAATCAACACAAGGTAGGAGAAGAGGAACGGCTCACGGGCTCCAGCCCCTCTCCGCCCCGCGCGGGGATTTCGGGAGGGAGCAGCACGGTGCCCCGCCGGACCCGGCGGTGTTTCGCGGAGCTGCCACTGAATGCTTTCAGGCTGATTCATTGGCGCTTTGGGGTTTGGTTTTTTTTTCCCCCCCCCCTCCTGTCCAGAAAGGATGAGCGAGTTCATCGCTGCTGGAAATCCATCACCCCGCTGTGCCGCCGTGCCCGAACACGCTGTCCTCCGCGGAGCGTCGTCCTCTACGAGCTGCGGGAGGAGCAAGCCACCAGCCAACGAAGGAGATGCCTCCACCACGAGAAAAACCTTTTTTTGCAAAAAATACGAGGCTTCATCCCGGGCTCAACAGCAGGCGAACCCTCCCAGCCACCTTACGGCCGTGCACCAAGCGCCGCTTCACCCTTCCCGGCTTTCTGCTTGGCACCGCACCAGCTGCTTCGTCGGTTGTGCGCAAACACAAGAGGAATGCACAGAAAATGCAATTTCACAACCGTACGCTCCGCATCCCCGATCAGAGCCTTCTGGGTGGCAAATATTTAGGAGCCGTCATCATCCTGATTGCTTTTACAATAAAACTGCCCCGATTTCTGAACGCCAATCTTATCAAAACCGGGAACACAGCGTGAAACCTGCGGGTTCTGGCACTAAAGCGAGTTGAATAGAAAAAGAAACAAAACTCTGAATTTTTTTTTTAATTTTTTTTTTTTTTTTAAGCAGTCTCAAAAAGCTGCCTGGCAAGAGGCTGGTGCTGCACCGAAGTCCCAGAAGTCAAGCCCAGAGCCCCGGCGCAGGACCGGGAGGTGCCGGGAGCGCATCTCGGTCGCAGGAAAGCGAGGAGCCAGGAGCAGGTGTCCTCCTTCAGCCCTCAGGCATCCGTTTCCTGCTCAAGGCAGCAGGACGCCGCAACCCAAACTATATTAGGAAACTTCACAGTTTCAGCCCAAGGAAAACGTTTCCTTTTACGTCAAAAGCCCACGTGCAACCTCTCTGGTTTTTAAACTCCAGCTTTTGAGTCAACACCATGAAAGACAGCAGCAGCCGAAGAGGACTTTCATCTCCAGGTGATTTAAATCCTCCCTTTGCGCCGTGTAGATTCTCATTTTCAACCCGCTTTGGGCTGGGTAGGTGCGTTTCCAGCCTCGTTACTAAAAAAATCCCTTTTCTGAAGATTTGGGCGCGGGGGCGGCAGGCAGCCTTCGGCCGGCGCACGGTTGCTAACGAGGAGCGTGACGAAGGAAGGGACAGACCAGGCGGGACTGGACCAGACCATCCCGGGGGTCTCGGAGAGGCAGAAGCCAACCAATCCATACGAGAAATTCCCACCACCGGTGGTTTGAACGCGGAGGGAAAACTCCCGTAGCGAGGTCTTACACCACGACACCGCGGGTTTTGGCAGCTCTCCACCCACGGGTGACACGCGGGGTTTTATTACGGGTTTCTCCGCTACTTCTGTGCGGGATTTTTAGCAATATATCCACGTCTTGTTCCCACAGCGAGGTTTCCGAGGGAGCAATGTGAGATTCCACGGCGCCGTGAGTCACACCTGGCTGGGAACTCTAAGCAGCTCCATCCTTACACAAACAGTATTTCTCGCTCCGTCACCACACCCAGCAAACCGGAGAGTGAAAGCCCTGCATCCCAAAGCGCCGCAAGGATGCCTCCGCCCAGCACTAACTCACACCTTCGTCCTTCCAGGCGGGGAAACGACACGTGCTGAGAAAAGCCAGCGAATCTCTATGTGAGTCTGTAAAACCTTCCGAACAGAAACGGACCGAAATTAAACCACTTCATACCAAAAGTCCATTTAAAAGAAAAATAAAAAAAAAACACACCGGAACCAAAGCGACCCGCAGGTCCCACATCCTCTCCGCGGGGTAACTCAACACCACAATTAATTTGCCAGGTTTCGGTACGAGCTCACCAGAAGCAAAGCCGGAGAGGCGCAGAGCATCCCGGTCCCCCGCGGCAGTCTGCGGAAAGCGTGGGACGCCGGCTCCCTGCTCTGACTCAAACTGCGAGAACCAAGGGAGGAAATAAAAAGGAAGCGAAATAAAATAATTAAACAGATCTCAGCTTCATCACTTGTGTCTTCCAGGGCACAACCCAGGGGGGGAATCATCAAGCACACGTAACCAAATCAGCATTTCACCAGAAATTAATACAAACTGCAGGAAAGATGGACTATCAGTTTGAGGATCATAATTTTCAGGGGTTTTAATTTTCTTATTCTGTTAAGAATTTAATTGTGTTGAGAACATCAGAAAACCGTACAGATTTTTAAGGGCTACTGCCAAAACCAAGCATTAAAGCTGCTCTGAAACCCGCTCCTATGGCCTTTGCTATGTTTACAAAGGTATTTCCAGAAATATTTCAGGAGCACCAAACGACAGCGTCTCTCGCCCAGATTTTCCACGTGATTTTTTTGACAAGGGCAGGAACCCGAGCCAGGACACCGGGGCTCCGGTCCCAGAAGCACAAAGTCAGCGCACTACCTTGGCCAGGACGGGGGAAAGGACGAGGGGAGCTCCACGCTGGACCCTCCGAAACCCGCGGGTACCTTCGAACGCGAACCAAGGCGCGAGGGGCCAAAATCCACGAGAGATCTCACTCTGCCAGAAGCTTTTTGCTCCAAGGAAGCAAAGCTCCAACGAGCACGGCAGCAAGCCAGAACGTATTGAACTCCCAAATAAAGAATCCAGCCAAATAATATGCAGTTTGCAGCGCTTACATCCATCACAGGGGGGAAACACGGCTGGCTCGCTCCCCCAGGGACCTGCACCCAAGCCCTGCCCCAACGGAAGGCTCACGGTGCGACCCAGAGGCGAGACGCGGGTGCCGTACGCAGCCCCACACCTGAGCTGCCCAAAGCCCTGCGCCAGGCTTAACGAGAGCTCTCAGAATAGCTCGGTGCTAAATAAGCTCCTCACGCAGCTCAGAGCAGGATCTGCCGGTCCTCCAGGGATGCTCCTCGCGTTCCCCACCTCCCCGGGACGGCGGGGCGCTGCCTCCGTCCCAGCCCGCGTCTCCCACCCGACGCCCGCGGGTTACCTACCGCAGGCGAGAACGGCCAAAACCACGGAGCCGGGATTAGCCACGCGGCGCTGAACCCGACCTGACCTAAAACCTTTATTACAGGAGCTAAGCGCCGGCTGGGTGCTGTAGGAGACAGGATAGGGACCGCCCAGCTCTTGGAGGGCAAAAATCCAAACGGGCAGATTGCCGTCGAACCTCAACGCAAAGCCCAGCACAATGGATATTCCTGGGGAAAAGGAAGGTGTGAGCAAACCTGCGAGCTCACCGGCTCCTCCAACCCAAAGGAACGGAGCGGTGCCAAAAGGAAGCCAGCTCCCGCGGCAAAAAGAGGAATATTTGTAACGAGATGCAACGGGCTGGATGCGGCAGGGAGGCTGCAGCAAGATCGACGGCAAATCCCTCGCCTTGGAAGCCGAGCTCGGAAGCGTCCTGCAGATTTTTGGCACGATCCGGGCTGCTTCAGGACAGCACGCTGTCCCCGCAAACGCAGGCTTTCCAGCAGGGAAAAGGCGCTCTTAAAAATCCGCTCAAGAGCTGGAGGGCGAGAAAATTGAGCAAGAGTCGTAGTGAGAGTTTATAGAAACGCGATGACTTTCGTATGCTGAACTGCTTTGAAATAAAAACTCTGCCCTGTTTTCCAGAACTCCAACCACCTGCTTCCCTTCGCTCCGAACACAACCGTGCTCATTTCAACACCCAGATTGTTCTGAAGAACACGTTTGGCAGTGGCACGGGAACGGAGCCTCCGAGCTGCCTAAAAGCCAGAAAAGTCTCCAACACAAACGCAGCGGCTTCATTAAATCCAAGGCTCCGTCCACGTTGCCGTCACCCTGGATGGCCGAGCCCAGAGAGTCGTGGTCAACAGAATGAAGTCCTGGTGGCAGCCGGTCACCAGTGGTGTTAACCAGGGATCGGTTTTGGGGTCTGTCCTGT
>NW_010114885.1:0-1503 GCF_000699245.1 Pterocles gutturalis | reverse complement strand
TGATTCTGGCCAGCTCCTTGCAACAAATGACTGCCCTGAAACATGTGATTCTGTGTGATAACCTCAATGACTGCCCTGAAACGGTGTCCTGTAAACCAGTTTGTGATCAAAAGGCAGAACTATCTTGATCAACAAATCATTTGACCCACTGTTCATTTTGCTATCTGTCTTTAAAAATGCACTTCTGTGGATAGAATACAGAGGTTGAGGAATTCCCAGGGGGGAGGTAAAAACTGTTTATTTTTTCCTATTTGTGCAAACCCTTTTGATAAATATTTAAAAATGCTCCTTCAAATCCAAAAGCAATTCAGTTTCTTTATTTCTGTACAATTCCCTTCCCAGAATTTGTAAACAATTTTATTGACAATACCATTTTTTGGTTTAATATATTTTATTTATTTTACTGCCTAGTTTTGTTTTAATTTTGATAAGTCATCCAAGAAGGACCAGATAGTTCAAGAGTCACCCTCCAATCAATCCCCAACTTCTTCAGTAACAGCTAAGGAGTCATAAGCGTTTTTTATAAGCTCTCCTCTCTGCCAAGCTAAGCTTGCTATGGTTCATGGAGCTGAATCAGTATGACCATCCCCCTTCCCTCTTCCTACTTCAAAGCATGCCAGCAGAACATTTACTGGATGAGCACAAGAAAACCACATGTAGCAGTTAGGATTCAGAAGTTTTTCAACAGACACACCTGCGTAAATACGTGTAAGCAAAAGTAAATTAAACTGGCATCCGATTCAATAACATTTGGTCATATGCAAGCTTTATATAAAAGACAACAGGTCCCCAAGGTATCGATAATGTTCAGATTCACTGATAATAAGTGCTTAGGTGAGTGTTTTCCTGAAGACGCTCAAAGTGCCAATCTCTTCAAACTTGTGCCATTGATTCCTAGCACACACAAAGATTCAGAAACATAAAGTCCCTTCTCACCTTCTGTCTGATCACTGCTTGCCAAAAAGCTATCAGATTTCTTCAGATCTTGGAATACATTGCCACATTTGGAATCATTTGTGTCAGTTATGCTGAAAATACAAGAGGATTAGGAAAAATTAATGTTTCATTTCCTTTTATATTTACATCAGTAAATGAGATCTCACAAATAACTCTATGTCGTGGGTTAAAGACTGCTTAAAGTTAACTCTGTGAGGTTTTTTTTTTCTCCTTCTTCTTCATAAATAGCTAGCAAGAGGCTGTGTTTTGGATTTATACTCAGAGAAGCTGACAAGAGAATAATGTTTTGTTCTGCTGCCAAGGTCAGCAGACAAGCAAAGAGACACAGTCCAGCTGCTAGCCTGGTTTGCTCTTAGGTTAAGATTGAGAACCAGACTGACCAATGATTTATTCCATAACATGCACGTCATGCCCAGTATATAGGTAAGAACACCCGGAAGAGTGCTCTCTCTTTTTGCTTTGGCTCCGCTTTCGGTTTTCGGTGCTTTCTCCTGGCTCGGCATCGCTCTTCCAAGGCCTTCCCCCCCCCTGCACACACACATCCCA
>NW_010114884.1:0-5308 GCF_000699245.1 Pterocles gutturalis | reverse complement strand
GTCGTGGGGAGGCCGTGGTGGGTGTGTGGTACAGCGCGTGGGCCCCTCACCTGCTGTGGGTTTGTGTTCTCGTTACAGCGTTGATTAGCCTGTCCTTCGGGGGAGCGGTGGGACTCATGTTCCTGATGCTTGGATGCGCCCTTCCCCAGTACAAGTAACGTGCATTCTTTATTCTTCATTTCTTTGTGCGTGTCTGCAACTCTAGAATAGTTTGACTTTCGTAATTACAGACTAAGAAGTCCTTTTGTGTGTAGGAGGGTTTGATGTTTGGGTTTGTTTTTTTTTTTTTCTTCAAAAGATTGGAGTGTGAAAAAAGACCGTCCAGGAGTTAATTCACCATGAAAGTGAAGGCAAGGGAAGTTAAATTACCAGGCCTGGCTCCAGACTGTTAAAGAATAGACTGTCCTAACTTGTCTCCAGTGTTGTCTCTCTGTGGTTAAGTGTGCACTATGAGAGAAGCATTTGCATTTTCTCTGGTCTCTTGGTGGTAGCTGGGCTGTTGGTGACTACCAGGTGGACCCTTGGCTGTGTACCACGCTTGGTAATGTAACATCTGAAATAATGGCAGCTGCTACCTGTACTTTTGGTCTGTTGATTCCTGTCTCTTAGTTTCTATGCGATCTGAAGCAGTAGACCTAAAGTTCAGAAAGTTAGGCCCATGGCTTTGACCCTTTGCAAGTGAATGCTGACTTCACAGAAAATCTTTTTAACAAACTTATTTAATATTAAATAAATATCAAATGTCTTATTGGTAGTCCTTCCGTTGATGGTCGAAAATTGCATTTTTCTACATCTATGACTAGCTTTCTTATGCCAGCTTTATTTTGTTTTAAAACCAGGGCGGGTGACACAAACCTTTAGGAAGTAGATGGTTATGCAGTCATCCTTCAAACAGTGCAATGAAGTTTTATTGAAATAATGTGCAGCTGTACTGGTGTGTCTGAGAAATCTAGTCGGGCAAGCCGCAAGCAGTACAAGAAAATGTTGCCAAATGTGATGGTGTAATTTTTGTAGGTTTTTGTTGGTTACACTTAGATTTAAAAAGTCTCAGTGCCCCGTAGCTGCTGAGTGATGTCTGAGAACGGTACTCTGTTCCATGGCAAAATGGCGAGAGGACACTCCAAAGGTAGCTCTGCAACTCTGAAGTAAAGCTGATGGGTTAAACTTAAGAGTTAAGCTCATCTTGTGAGGTGGTGTTAGATTTGGGCTTGCTTAGTGAGATCTGGCTTTATGAATATCCTGTTAGTGAGGTCTCTGCTGCCGTTGAGGTCAACTGAAGCCGCTCACAGACACTGTCTGTTGGATTGATGTCAGCTTGTTCCAGAGTGAAGGATTTGCTTTGCCTGGGCTTGTGTCTGTCTTTCCTGAATATGGATGCTGCATGGGGAAAATGCCTTGCATTGATTTTAGGAAGAACTGGAAGTAAATCGAGTTGACTTTAACTTTTCTTCTCCTTTCTTTTTCAGCCAGTACTGGCCACTGTTTGTTCTGTTTTTTTACATCCTTTCTCCTGTCCCGTACTGCATAGCAAGAAGATTAGTAGATGACACAGATGCTACAAGTAATGCCTGCAAGGAGCTAGCAATATTTCTTACAACAGGCATTGTTGTCTCTGCATTTGGGCTACCAATAGTGTTTGCCAGAGCAGAACTGGTTAGTAATATTTCAATCTATGACTTTTTTTGTCTAGAAAACTGTTCTTTTCGGTTTTTAACTGAAGGTTAAGCTCTCATGCACCAAGCAACTTTTATACACACATTCTTAAGATGCTTGCAGTGGAAACAGAGTAAGAGGCTTTTTGTCAAGAAAAAACTAATACTAGAAACGGAAGCACGGCAAAATGTTGTGATTGCCAATTTCTTCATGTGGTCATAGAATAAACTCTTAACAGCCTATATGAAATGCGAAGAAAATGAGATAGAAAATAGTGTGAAAACTTAACAGGCAAGTAACCAAATATAAGTGTATAGAACACTCTGAAGGCAATTTGTGGAATAGTTGGGCTAAAGAAGCATGAATAAACAATGCATTTTTGCATTCACTGTAAATGATATTGGTGTTATTTTTTAAATTTCCAAGTTGTCATTGCATCTTTCCCAGTATATGGCTTTTCACTAAAATCCTTTAAAATTATTTACATACTTTCTTGCATCATGGAGCTGTTGCTGAACTTTGTCTGTAATGTGACATTAAGATGTTACCTTTTGTCTTGTCAGTATTCAGTTCAAAACGTGTCTTAACTAAATTCCCCTTGTTCACAGATTTACTGGGGCGCATGTGCACTTGTTCTTACGGGGAATACAGTCATCTTTGCCACGATCCTAGGATTTTTCTTGGTCTTTGGCAGCAATGACGACTTCAGCTGGCAGCAGTGGTGAAAGCAACATAAGAGAACTATCACAGGCATCGTGTCATGCAGTGGCCATCCATACAAATGAGAGAATGGGCAATAAAGAGAAGTAACGTAGCAAGCCTCTTGAGTATTCTAGATGCTCCCTTTCACCTTGTTCGTTCTGAGTGTACTACTGTTGCTGACAGGGTTTCTACATTTTTATGAAGTGGAGAGATGATTGATTTCATTTTTACCTATGGTATGTTTTTAGGTGCTCTCTTGGTTTAAAATTGTCATCCTTCTGTCTGGTGTTTATGTGAAGCTTTAAATTTGGAACAAGAACATTTAAATACGGTTTCAAAGAAGATTTAAAGTTTTGTTTTATTTTTTTTTAAGTTAAGCATTAATACTATGTTTCAAAATAACTTTTTTTATATGGTGATTAAATTACATAGAAGCTGAACTGAGGTAAGAGATTTGTTCACCACCATTGTCAATTACCAGATCAATAGATCGTTGCTCTATTTTAGTAGAGGCAAGATGGGGCGGGGAGTACCAGTTGCAGGTTTTTCTTCTGCCCATACCTCAAACTGGGTAATGAATGTTGATAGCCTTCATTTAAAGAGGAAGGCTGAGGAGCAGGTAGAGTAATTTGGGAGAAGTCCTAAATTTTAACACCACTAGCACTTTTACCTGCTTTGTTACCAATTGTGTGGATGTGACATTCAAATACTCTGTAAATGTATTGATGCTGTGGCATACAAAACTAAATTGTATTGTAGGGGAAGGAAAAATTATGTTTAAATTCCATTTTTTTAAAAGATATCTTTTGAACTCTTTATAAGTATTGTATGGTTTTGAACTTTTGTGTCAGCTTTTTACCACAAAGGTGGTAAAATGGTCATTCATGGAATTACTGGTCTGTGTTAATTTGAAGCATACACAGAGCTATTTCCTCATTCCCCTTTTTAATTTATTTTATACATAGTATATATATATAAAATAAAACATCTTTTAAAATGTAGATTAAAACTTTGTGTTAAACTTGCTTAAGAATGTTGGGTTTTTTTTTCCCTTCACATGATGCAGTTGAGGCATGGCTTTTTCGGAAGTCACTGGCTGAACTGATTTCACTGACTGTTCTTATGCACTATCGGTTAATAAGATTTAATGTTATGTCTGTAACTGTAGCTTGCGTTCTATAAGATTGCACATGTAGCTTCAAATATTTCAGACAAGTTTTCTGCATACCTCTCAATTGTCTGGATTTTTCATTTAAAGAAATCTGCCATTAGATGTTGCATTACGGGATAGTTGATCAGTGCCAGTTAACCAGGTTTGATTGTACCACTTGCAGTGATAAACTTGACCGGACATACTTCTAAACTGTATTTTTATTCAGCTCTTTAAAAAAAGTCTAGGAAACTTGCTCTGCATAATTAAAAGCGGACGATCGGTTAGGATGAAAAGGAACAGAATTGCAGGTCTTAGTTGTAGTATTTAGATGTAAACCAAGTATGAAGCTTGAATATTTGAAGTCAGATGGTAACAATACTTATGTGATATGCTCAAGGAACTTACACCAGCAGGGGTGTAGCTACCTACACGAGCTGCTTTGTTAATGATGTCCTGTGTGTAAAATAAGAGGTCCGTTTTATCTGTGCTGGTAGAGGAACAAGCAGGTGCCAAGACCCTAGGGCAGAAGCCAGTCTATAGCAGGTGGTCTTTCAGCTGTAAGGACATGCTTCGCCAGACTGCCTGCGACGGTGACACTCAGAGGTGCACAACGGCTTTAGAATCACTCGTTTCATCACTTTTTGAGCAAGACTTCTGCATCCCTGTCCCCAGCACGACAGATGCTTCGGAAGATCTTCCAAACCAGTGGCTAAATTTGCAGTCCTTGCGGAGGAGGATCGCTTAGGACTTGTACAAATCTTCTGAATCGGTTGCTAACTCCGTTTTTGTCGTCAGGAACCGTTTTCTTCTTCATTCCCATCCTGCGAGGCCTGCTTCTCCATGTGATGCTACTCTCTGGATCACTGGGCATAGATCTGACCGTGTATGCATTGGCTGTGCATTTTTTGTATGTTAATTGCATCACGGCATTACCTTCTTTTGCTTGCGTGCCGAGTACATGCAGTATTGCTCTGATTTATGAGCTAGACACTTGAGAGGTATGGTCCTTCCATGTGATATGCACTGAGATAGCATTGCCATCCTTCTCGAGGGAAAAACTTTGAATGATAAAAATTTTAAATAGCCATCTGAGTTCTGTATGTTTAATGAAAAATACTCTAATAAAAGAGTATTTTGTTTAAAGTGTTAATTGGTTTTTTCTTTCTTTAATGTGGTTGTCATTCCTGTCGAAGAGGTGTACCACTCAGTAGTCCTTCAGAGTGAGTATTTCTGTCAGTTTACCTCACACTGCTCTATAAGAAGATGCTCGATCATCCCGTGCTATACGAGTTGCACGGAGCCGGCTGTGCTGGTTGTGTCTCACCCCTGCAGTTCATCTTCAGCTTGTGCTTGGAGTCCCAATTCTGATCTGTTGTTATGCAAAGCAATAGCCACCTTCACCCTCTGAGGTATTTATAGCTTTGTAATTTTTATTTACAGACCCCAGCCTTGGCAGTGTTTGTAATCATTCGTAACATTTCTGGCATTTGAAAACTGACGGCTGAGGGCAGTCTTTTAGCAGAAGAGAGATTGGGGGAAAATGTTTTTGGGGGAGGCAGTCACCCCATTCCCACACATAATAATTTTGGTAATATCTGTTGAATTTTTTTTTTTTTAGTTTATTGTAAGAAGTGAAAAAGTTGTTTAAAATATTAACTAAAAAAAATAATTAAAAACTTCTTCAGTTAAAGGAGCAGAAGTGGAGCCGAGTAACGGAGCAATACCCAGGACGCTACAGCTGCACACGGTGTTTTCATGAACCCAAACTGAGCTCGATGCTGTGAAGCCTGAGCGTAGGGC
>NW_010114883.1:0-205 GCF_000699245.1 Pterocles gutturalis | reverse complement strand
CTGCTGCCATCTGCAGACCCCACAGCAGCTCCCGCAGAACCGGTACCAGCAGTGCTGGACCCACGGGAGGTTGCTCCCCGCTATCTCACCCCCTTGCTCCGGGGTCCCTGCACAGACCCACCGCTCCCTGCGGGACCATTGTGCAGCAGAGCTCGCCTGCAGCAGGAGCGAACCCTGGCTCGCCCCCTCCCGCTCTGACCTGCCT